>NC_140751.1:8017500-8155000 GCF_051527215.1 Medicago sativa | reverse complement strand
CCAACTCCTCCTCCCACGCCCAAAGTCTCCTCCTCCAACTCCACGCCTCACCACCTACCTCCCAACCAAGACGACACATATCAGCCACCGTACTCAATTTATTATTAGCTAAATGATGTATTTAGTCCATATTATAGACAAGATACATTAAATACACAATGAATCTAAATAGTCAATTTTTTCTTATAAATAGTACCGGAGGGAGTTTTCTACTTTACATTTATGATAAAGAAGAATGCATCAATACTTGACAAAGACTCAAAACTATTGTTCTCTCTCTTTTATTTATACAATTTTCTTAATATGTGTGAAACGGTCAACTGACTCAGTTAAACTGGGACAGAGGAAGTACTATCCTTGTCAAATATTATTCCGCATTACCATAAATATAAAATGCAAGATATTGATTTGATGGTATAATTGAAGAAAAAAAATTAATTAATATTGTATTGGAAATTGAAATGGTTACTTATTTGAGACAAAATATTTTTATAATTGCGTCACTTATCTTGAGATTGGTGGGGTATTAGTTAGGTTACATGTAAGGTTAGGGAATGAGTTGTCGGATAAAAGATTATTCTCAGAAAAAAAAAAGTTAAAGAGATTTTTTAACTCTCATGTGTCTGTAAAAAATCACACATGTATTCGAAAGTATATTTTTGAAAGTGAAAAAAATTGTGTATTGTGTGAAAGAAAATTATCAGGGCCGAACCTTGGAGTGTGCAAACCGCTCAATGGATCACCTCTACTCAATAAAGTTGAAGAAATCCATGAGCATCTATGTGATATGAAATCAACTTCCATGTGCATTTCATCAAACTTTGAGTTGAAGAAGAGCGTGAATCCATGTCGATGCCATTCCATATTTCAATTTTGTCCAGTTAAATAATTGAGACAAAAGTTCATACTGTGCTCCTTTACTATGCAAATCTGTTCTGAAGGTTCATGACATGGATATGGAGCATTGGCAGGTGCATGGCAGAATTGAAGCGCAACAGTGGTTATGCAAGGAATTGATGTACAAATAATAATTAAAGGAGTGGAAATACATGCTTTATGTAATAGAATTTACTTCTATTGGCATGAAAATATAGCTCGAAAAAGTATGAGTTTCTTGGTGCTACTGTCAAAAGTTGCCAAAATAAGTGAGTCAAGTGCATATATGCTGTTATGAATGAAACCAATATTAATAAATGGTTGCAGCAGAAATTGCGTATTAAATTGATTTGGTGCAACTGAGACCCAAAATTTCCTTCAGTAAAAGAGAATTAAAGCGATAAAAAGAAACATAAACATTAAATTGTTCACGATTAACGATTAATCATTAGAACTTTTTTTTCTTTCTATTTTTGTTCTCATGTAACAACTGACTCCACCTTCTATTCCATTGTTATCTTAGTTTTACAGTTTCAGCAACATATGGCAGAGATGATTCTTCCTCGGTGTGATAGTTTCTTCAATATATTTCTTCTTCATCTACTTCTGTCTATCTGGTTCCTATCAGAAGGATTCAAGCTTCCTTCATTTTTCTAAAGACGGCAAAAGAAACATAAAGTTCTCGAAGGTTTACCTTTGCATGAATGAATGAAATAGAATCATCATGTTCTGGTTTTCTTGCATGAAATAGGTTGTCTCTGTTTGCCTTGCATGAACTACATTGCAAAGTGTATATTAGCATAAGTTCAAAGAGATAATCTCCTCAAGTTTTGCAATTCTTACCCAACATAGGTGTCAACGTCTTGCAAAGTACTACTTGAAACATAATAACTCCTCCCAAACTGAGTTGGCAAAATGATTGCCCAGGGACTCAAACATACTTAAGACAGAGCGGTCCCAAACTTTCACATCAAGTGTCAGCGATCTTACCTGCCAAAAACATTTTCTACCTTAGTAACAAAAGTGGAAATTAAAACAAAAAGGATTTTGTTTTGGAAAACTTAGAAATAGTTCTTTACCTACTGTTCACACTGTTTACCACTAAAAATACAAGGCAACTGTCAAAAAATATCACGGCATGCAATGTAAAACCGTTTTGGTGTAACTCATTTAGTTTTGATTGGTCAATTGTAGTCAAATTGTCTTTAAAAAGAAATTCGAACAAAAAATTTTGTCTTAAAATTTGGCAGCGTTGGGACTCGCTTAAGCTTAAAGATATAAAATGAGTCCAAATGTGGTGTCTACGACATGAGATTTTTTCTACTATTTATAATTTGAAGGGCTACCATTATCGATCTTCATACAGCAAAGGATAACCGTTGTTAGCTAGCAGGTCAGAGGTCCTTTAACCCTGTTTTAGCTTTTATTCAGTAAAAGTTGACTAGATATAAACCATCTACAACATTGAAGGCTAAGAGTAACGTGTCATCTTAAACACTTACTTTAGATATATGCACTCCAAGATTACGAAGAACGCCAGAGCATTCAATGCATATAAGGATGCCGAGGTAGGTTTAAAGATGCCCAGTCTGGTTCAGGTTTACCACAATCAGCGCATTTGTCATTCCTGTCCACCTTTCTAAGAACATCAATAGGTTTTTCATTTCTTCTACTGTGTTTTTGCAACTGCATACTTTTAGATGCACGTAAGTGGTTCCTAGGGCAGAAACTCTTGTATGAAGACCTTTTGACCTCAGTGTGATCTTCATCTAGAGAACTCTTGTCGGCAAAGTAAGCATCACCATTTTCTGACTTAGCTGATAGAGGCTGTCACATACTATTTTATTATCATAGCAATCAAAATTAGAATGGAGATCAAATATGAAACCAATATTGATAAAGGTTAATTGTCTGAGAAGACTTCTGAAACTTTTATGGTCAGGTAGAGCATGAAAAGAAAAGAAAAGAAAAGATTGCAGCATTTGAGATGGTTTCTCAAGCACCACACTGGAAAATCTCATAGTTTGTTGGGACTGGACTAACCTAGTTAGACTGAACCAGGATTACATCATTGTGTCATTTTCTCTTTCATTTATCTACTTTATTTGATAGATCAAAAACAAGCAAATTAATCCAATCTCCTCTTGTACCAAATTCATTTTCATATATACTTTAGATTAAAAAAATATGTATCTCATCTCAAAGCCGAGAAGCATCCAAAATTTCAAAGGGTCACAATTTAAACCCCGATTTTCTTGTGAGTGATATATTTTACTTTAGTACGTTGACCATAACCTTTTGTAGAAAGCAACAATTAAACCATTAGACTTGAATTTAAATTTAGACGACCACACAAGTCTACCTCTTTTTAGGGTGAAAAAACCCATAAACATTTTTCTCAACTTTTTTTTTTCTTTCCGATTTGCAACCACTTTTTAATCTCTTTTCCTTTACTCAATTGAAGCATTACTACCTAGGCTAGAATAATATCCTCAACTACTTTATAATTCATTTATGCTAAAACAATTAAATGTTTTTTGAAGCATTACTACCTAGGCTAGAATAATATCCTCAACTACTTTATAATTCATTTATGCTAAAACAATTAAATGTTTTTTTGAGATAAGGGCTCATGAATTTCAATGTTCCCCTCTTTTTTTTTATAGTTTGATGCCCTATCTTAAAAAATTTGTTTCTTATGTTTTTACCTATTTCAGAAATAAAAAATGATTTAAAAAATGTTTTGCTTAGTTTAAGATGGATAAATTATGACACGACTTACACTTAAGCATACTTTAAATGCCACATCACGCAACTATTTGCTCATTAATAAAATTAGGAGTGACGTTGATGGGTGGACCAAATGTCTAAACTTTAAAAAATAGAGGTACTAAACTTACAAAATTAAAAATAAGAAGACAAAAATTGTAGATTTGTTAAAACGGGAGTATCAAAATTGCATTTAATTCTTATCTCTATTAGGGAAGGTGAAGGACAATCCTCTCTACTAAAGTTCTAAAATCTACAACGTTTAATTAGTTTTAAAATGAACCAAGTGTTTTAAAATCTATCACCAATATGAATTCTTAGAAATTATGGCAGGACCTACACAATTCCACCAAATTGTTTTGTAAGGTGAATATTATCACATTTATAAACATATGTTCAAACCATTTTTTTTTTCTGATGTGAAACTATTTAACGCACCATTCATGTCCATCACTATTGAACTTGGTGTAGGTTGGTCGATGAATTTTAAAGAAGGTTCTAACACCATATTAAAATTGGACAGAACTCTTCATTACAAAACCAAATTTGCCATTTTAGTGAAAATTTAAGTGAAACAAAACAAAACTCTAATAAGTGGGGTGTCCGGGGTTCGAACCCCGGCCCCTGCATATAATATGCATTATCCCTTAACAAGTGAGCTAAGCTCGCGGACAAAACTCTATTTATTCCAAAAAGAAAAAAGCTCATTACTTAAATTTTGTATGAGTCTTTTGTAGGAGTCGGTTCAATAATAAGAATGACAAAAAAAGCAATTAAATTTTAAAAAAGACAAATTTATATATTTTGTCAATTTTTTTTATATTTTTTTATATATACAATTGAAATTAACGATTACATAATTTCCATTAGGGTTGTTTAAAAAAAAAATTCCATTAGGGTTGAGACTGAACGAGAAAGAAACAAACTTTGAAAGCATTGGTAGCTCCAGGTAGTTGCACCAAAACGACTACGTCGCATCTTCTCTGTCGTCACTGACGGAGGAAACAACCACCAACATGGAGCTGCTATCAACAACCACCACGGTAGCCCTACCCAGCGATTCACAACACACTCCGCTGCCCACTCTCTCCTTCGATCTCGTTCAAGAAATTCTGTGTAGAGTTCCAGTGAAATCTCTTGTGCAATTCCAATGCGTATGCAAATCTTGGAGATCGTTAATATCCGACAATTACAAATTCGCCAAGAAACACCTTCAGATGTCACTCGCCTGCTATTCTCAGAGCCGCCACAACCTTCTCGTACACACAATGAATGGTGCTTACGGTCGATATTGGGGTTCACCGATTTCCTCCATTTTCAACGCTGTGTCCAACGCCAACATCATGCAGACAAAGGTTAGGTATCCTCCCGTTCTGAACCTTGGAGATTTTAAAGCCATTGGTTCTTGTCATGGCATTATCTGTGTTCTAATTCAGCATTATGTTGTTTTTTGGAACCCTTCCTTTGGAAAATTTAAGATATCACCCATCTTAGACTATGCTCGAAATTATGGTTTTGGTTATGATCATTTAAGTGATAACTATAAGGTGGTTGCTGCTTATTCCTACGACGATGAGAGTGATAGTAGTGACAGTGATGATGATGATGATGATGATGATGAGGAGGAGGAGGAGGAGGAGGAGGTTTTCAAGAAAACTAAAGTTGTTGTTCATACTCTAGGTACCAATTGTTGGAGAACGATTAAAATGTTTCCTTGTGGTTGTGGTGTTCCAGTTGGTGAATCTTCGGGGACATTCGTAGGCGGCGCTATTAATTGGGTTACGTCTAAGGATGGGAGCGAATTTAATTCTTTGTTCTTTGTTGTTTCACTTAATTTGGCTAATGAGTCTTATCAAGAGATTTTTCAACCTGATCATGGAGACCTAAATGTGGTGTGCTTGTCATTAGGTGTGTTGAGGGATTGCTTGTGCATCTTTGCCCACGGTGAGTTGTTTATAGATGTTTGGATTATGAAGGAGTATGGTAAAAAAGAATCTTGGAGTAAATTATTCACTATTCCTTTCGCCAATGCTAAAGATCTTGGTTTGTATCCCTGTAACAAGGCAATATATATTTATGAAGATGAACAAGTGTTGCTGGTGTCTAGAGCAAAATATATATCGAAAGCGAAGTTGGTTGTTTATGATTCTAAAAGGGATACTTTTAAACTTTTGAAGATTGAAAACATCGAGAATAGGATGGTTCCAACCGTCTATGTTGAGAGTTTGATAACAACTTGTTCTTGATATTGGGATGCTTGTGTTGGCTATGTCACTTGATCATAGGATTTAGCTAGCTGCAACTTATATGTGAATTTTCCATTTATGTTATTTAGTTTATGCTAGTTTTGATTCCTAGTGGCTTCGTTGTTAATTAACAATTGATGGATTCTTACTGAGAAATTGTTATGTTTGTGTTTCATTCATTTGTTAGTTGGAATTATTGGTTCACAATCATATTACATGGTTTATGGGTTGATTTTCTAAAATCTTTGTTTATATAGTATGCTAGAGTAAATTAAAATTGGTCGTTATATTTTTTTGTTTTGTTCATCCTCCGGTTAATTTGATCATTATATTGGTTATCTAAGCCTAAAGCAACCACACACCAAACTTGGATGAGACACATTTAGTTTTGCTACAGGTATTTTTTGTTCTGTTAAATAACATTGCTAGTCTATTATCTTGGATATGAAGTGGCCTGCATGTTTTTGGATTCACACTTAGTAGCATATGTTTAGTAGGTTATGAATTGGTTTTGAGAATTGATTCAACAAAATAGAAATGCTTTTGAGAATTTGTAACCACTGTTGTTGTATGAGGACTGAGGAGCATGATGACTACAACAAGTATTAATAAAATTCTTGTTTGTTTTTATGAATAGTCCATCATATTTTTTATTTGTGATTGGGACTTCTGATTTAAGAGTAGTCAATGATAGAGTAAAGACAATGAAATATTTGTTAATGTGTTGATATTTGTAGAAAGGGATACAAAGTTTTCTGCAATACATGTTGTTCTGTTAGTGTGGCATGTTGCAGTATCAATGTTGTTCCTCATTTTGTTTCTACATTACATGTTGTTTTCCTATAACCATAAGGATAAAAGGTGAAAATCTATGTTCGTTCTGTTCTTGATCAAACAGCTACATTCTTTTCTTCCCAATGAGTTCAATTATGTTCTTGAGTCTGCGGTTGCCTTCACAAATGGCTAGGCCTGTGCTTGTTTAATCCTTCACCTTCTTAGTTTGCTTCGGGACATGGTTTCTTTTTAGGATAATAATTAGGACTTGTTTTGAATTTGACTTGTTGATCACCCATTAAATGCTCTAAATTAGAATTCCACTACAACTTAACGTTATTCTTTTAAGACATCTACCAGACCAATCTAAAAAATTCCACTTTTCATTTTACTTTGGTGTAAAGCCTTCCAAGAATTGACTTGTTCTGGGAGAGTTTTTAATATTGTAGATAGAATTATCATCATAGCATGAATAATATTCACACTGATCCATTCGATGATTCGATATAATTTCCCAAACACTTTTTGTAAACCATATATAATCTAGTAATAGTTTCTTTTTTTAATGTTTCATGCTCGTTAGAAACTTCCTTACAATTGAACACCGGAGAAAATTTGAACATCTTAAGGGTTCTGCAGTACCAAAAGCAGAACTATTCCATGGTTATGCAAGAAAATGTCACCAAAGGAATCAAAACTTTACCACAAACTTTTCTCCATTTTTAACAACATGGTTTCATGAATCTAAAGACAAGACCGGTTTCACCGCATTAGTGATGATGGTTTATTGTCTGTGCTTTATCAGTTTCCATGTGCACTCATCAAACGTTGAGTTGAAGAAGAGGGTGTCCAAGTCAGTGCCGTACTATATGTCAGTTTTGTCTAATTGAATAATACAGACATGAGTTGATATTGCAATTAAGGATTGACCCTACAAGGAGCATAGTATATGTTTGATACATTAAATTGGGGACCGGTATGGTTAAGGAGCATAGTTTATACAGTTCTCATTAACTATGCAAAAGGTTCATGGCATGAATATGGAGCATTGGAAGGTGCAGGACGAGATTTGGTTTTGAATCAGCAAAATGGATTTACCGAAACCCATGAATTAAGAAAAGAAGGTAGCATGCATAAACCAATTAAAAAGCAAGGATCTGGCCTTTCATTCTGATTATCAGTTTTTCTTTTCTATTTTTATTTAGAAATGAGCAAACAGGAAAAACCTTAACAGAAACCTTCTATTAAAACGAACAAACACAATCAATCTGCAAAAGAGACATTTCAACTATGATGTTATAAATCTACTTTGGTGCAGCAAAAGCAAAAATATTTTGACATCATATCAATCTTATTCAGGTCATTTCACCAATGCTATGGAATTGTACACTGTTGCATGCATGTAAGAATTCACTAATATCATCTGCACAATCTCTCTATGTTGTGCGCAACATTGCATTCTTTTTTCTTTGAATGACAATTCGTTCAATCTCTTCCCTCTCCCACATCTCTCTATCAACGCACCAGACAATGAATACTTAGCAGCTAGGGAATAAATGCTAGGCATAAATCATGTTAACACTTCAACCCAGATAATAAAAAAACTTGACACCACTATATAATTAGTTCAGCACTGAGAACCCAAATAATAATTACCATGAAAACCAACTGAGTGGTAATTGTAATTTGAAAACTGAACTGAATGCACTATATAATTAGTTTAGCACTAACAACACAAAAAGTTTCCAATAAATTAATAACATGTTAAATTCTTAAGAAAAAGATGACTAACATATGTATGGAGGTAAGCTCTATATCCAAACAAGTACTCATAACTATAAACATGTTGACATTCTGTTAACAATCTTACCTTTTCATCATCTTGGAGAATACTCAATCATATATACAAGAGAAGAGGGATATGATTTAGAGTGAATTGCAGAGGTGAGAAATATATATTAGGGATAAAGGAATAAGCCAATTACATAGTAAAGATGTTCCTAAGAAACAGTTTCTACAAGTGATAAAAAATACTAGTATCATATGAAACAAGTTCAAGTTAACAAACAACTCAAATTAACAATGATCCAACAAGTCACCAAAAATCAGAGCAGACATAAAATATATAATCCGTCCACATGAATTAGTTTCTGTAGTTGCGCGCATGGATTAACAATCATATATCCTGCTTGATTGAACTCTTCATATTTTCTTTAAGGGTGAGATCATGGTATTCGTTACTGTTTCATTCATGAGGCGCATATTACCGTAAAATTGAAAGGCTTGTGTTGTGTGTCTAAAGATGTCACTATCCTTGTTATCCTTCTTGTCTTAACATACAATGTATGCGTATAGTGTGCAAAAAGAAATATGAGCATGAACAAAAAATTCATTTGATTAATAATATTTTGAATACTACTTTACTAGTTTTAATACATGAAGATGTGAAATGTGTTGGTGTTATGACAGAACTGGTGGTATTAATAGTCGATGCCGATCAACAAAAAAGAACAAAGAACTGGTGATGATGCGAACGAGTGGAGCTGATATGTGAGCTGGAGTAGCGCCGTGGCTTTAAGGAAGGAAGAAAAAATTGCTTTGTGAGATGGTGTCTAATTTTATATATACTTTCAGCCTAGTAAGCTCTTCCGTTACCGAAAATATTTTTGAACTATTGTTCCAACATTCTTCAACTGTGCAGGATACAAATCATGATCACAATGAGACAGAACAAAAACACCAAATGTGAGATGATCACAGTTGGTCTAAATTTCTATTCTAATTACAAATATTATACTATTGTATAATGGCATTCATATTTATACAAAACTGTCATAGTTACACTCAAAGAGGCTTAACACAAAGTCAACTAGCACAACAACGTCAGTATAAAATAAAACCAGAATTTGGAACAACTTATATTTTTCCAATACTTGAATTTAAAGTAGACTTTCAACATTTATCATCCACTTTAAGAAATTTGTGGAGCACTAAGCTGGCATTAAAACATCAATCAAAAGCCAAATCATAGAAACTGAAATGACAAACCATTTAATGCAATTCATATATTGTACAAAGGAATAAAAATAATCTTTTAAATAGATGTTGGATAAGTGATGGCATCTAAGAAAATTAAAACCATCAATATTTATATGGGCACAAAAGGAACTCTATACCTTGCAATTTAACCAAAAAAACAATTAAAATAAACACAACAACGATAGTAAAATAACATACAAACTAGAATTTCACCCAGTTCAAAATTTAAAACATGCAGAAATTGAACTGCAAAACAACCAGAAAAGCAGTAGCAAAGAATAATTGAAGCATTTTTATACAACTGATAATTAAAGACAATAATGATAAGTGAAACTAAACAATAAAACCAATAGAAACAATTCTAACACAAGTTTTTTTGCTAAATTCTACAAGTAGTAAACATTGTAAAATAATTGTTTGGTGACTCCTCTGACTGCAGTAAATTGACAAGGATGGCTGAAAAACAGAAAGTCCAGCACAAATTCATTGAAAAAACGAGGCATTCCTCCTACGACTGATGTTGAATCTGATCTGAAAAGACCTGCATAAATAACAAGCCAAAATAGCTCATTGATTGAAGAAAAAATACAAAACTTGTCAACTATCAAGTTCAACAAATCTGAAAAAATAAAATGTAAACAAACATTCAATGTTAACAAAGTCGAGGCAAACAATAGTTAGAATCCAACCACTATTGTGTCTAGTCTAGTACTAAGAACATACA
Source organism: Medicago sativa (assembly GCF_051527215.1). NCBI lineage: Eukaryota > Viridiplantae > Streptophyta > Magnoliopsida > Fabales > Fabaceae > Medicago > Medicago sativa. Next base: position 8,144,572 of record NC_140751.1, on the reverse strand, counting down.
TGTAAGACATATGAAAATATATCGATAGCAGAATATATACGTGCCATTTAAATAGCAAAACTACAATAAATGCAGCGATCAAAAGATTATCATATAACTGCAATCTAACTTGAAATACTATAATCCAGAGTCAAATAAGGCATAACAATTTACAATTTTATCTGTAATGAGTAATGACCAACATAACCTTATTCAAATTATTACTACACTATATAATCAGCCAATACATCAAATTCTTCTATCAATACATATTCCGGTAGTCACTACTAATAGGATATAAATAATGTACATCCAAAAAATGGCTTTGAGGTCAAACTCGTAAATTAAGTGCTCATCTTTATCTTTCACTTTAGTTCTATATTCACATTCTACAGTGCACAAGATGTAGACGGAGACTTATGTTCTGCATGGTTTAGCATAAGTTTTCCCTCCCATTAAGGATAACCGAAACAGTAAGAAAATTAAAACAAAATCAAACGTCCTTGTCTATCGCCAACAAAACCCCATGTTTCTTCAGATGGGGACCTTCTAGCACCAAGGTATTTTAGCTCTGAAGCCAAACAATCAACCACAAAAGGTATGTAAAAGGTCTCCATTTTATACCCTCTTTTTGATGTTGAGGTTATCCAATTCTCCCTATGAATAGCTTTTATTAGCTTTTGATACCTCATACCTATGCATGCTACCTTGAATAGTGTTTCCAGTCTGATGAACATCAACATTTCCTAGTTGTCACACTTTATTTGACCATTCAGTTGATCACCCCTAATATCGTGTAATCGAATAAGTCCAAAACCATAACAGCAATACAAATTTGTTTAGATTCTGTAAGTTACTATACTCTCGTCCATGTATTTCTTTCCTATTCACAGTCCCACTCCAAATTAAGACTTCTTGTACTATATCAAAAATAAAATAAAATCAGTGTCAGTGTCATTCAAAATAAGATGGGATGACTTGTGGCCGATTATACAAAATAACTGAAAAGAAATCAAATACCCATTTTCCACCTAGAGGATTAAGTAATGAAAATGTGGGAAATACATGACTATAAGATAACTATCCATTTACAATTCAACACTTTGGTACATTGTTTACTATAATTCATTGGTTATTTGCATATGTTATAGTTAAAAAACAGTTCACACCATCAGTGGGAAAATTGACTAGGTTGAAAGAGAAGCTCCAATTTATCAAAAGGCTACGTCGAGTACTGTATAACTTATGTTGAGTCTAGTGTAGCAGGAGGCGTAAGAAAAAATCATCGGCGGCATGAGATCATTCAACTTTGTGTCTCTTTTTCAGAAATTACATCACGATAGTGTTATATAACATACAGTTTGGTTCATAATGCATTGTGCAAAATTTGAAGCAAACATTAAAATATTTATTTGTGCAACAAGCAGACATTATTAGATCTAATTCATAATGCAAATCTTAGAAAATCCAATGACAAACCATTTAATGGAATTCATGATTGTGAACTATTTAAAATATAGTGCAAGATGTCAGAGAATCAACAATGATCAACCTATAGATTTGTAATATCCCGCCTGTCAGTATCGGAATATTACCAGTCGATCGTGTCAGAGGATTAAAGTTTATGCTCAATAAGTTTAATGGAAAATATTTATTACGTGATCTCAGCTCATTACGTAATTAATATCAGAGTCGGATTTAACACGTTTAAAGGCAAGGGCATAATGGTAATTTCATACAAAAGGATATTTATTTGTTAATTGTCCCAAAATATCTCATTTTATCTCATTCTTTCTTGGTTGGAAAAAGAATATCTTCTCCCTCTTTCTTCTCTCCATCGCCCTCTTCCTCTTTCTCTTCACAAATCTCCCAAAATTTCTTTCTATCATGGAATAAGCTTAAATCATGGTACTTACAAGAATTAGGAACAAGAAGAAGATTCTATTGAGCTTGTTTTCCAACTATATCATCTCAAGGAAATAATCAAGAGGCTAGGGTTTTGGTTTGGCAAAAGTTGGAACTTGAAACATGGAGTTGTTCTAGCCTTCATGAGTTGGAAATCAAGAAGTTAGGGACTTGGGTTTGTTTTGAAGCTTGATTGGAGGATTGGATGGATGAACCAAGAGCTAGGGTTTGAGGTTGTTTATGGTATGAATGACAAATTGGAAGCAATTGGTAGAAGATTGAGCATAAGCTAGAGTGTGGATTGTGTTCTTGGTTAACTTAAAGCTTTGGAAGCAAGGAAGTAAGCTAGGGTTTGTTGTGAAGGGAAAATGATGTTTGCTTGAGCTTGAGGCTTGGAATTGCTTTAATAACTTGCAAGGTGAGTTCCTTAGATAGCTTACCACCCTTGGTTTATGTGTTTTATTCATGTAAGGAAACTATATGAATTCTAGGGTTTAAAGTGTAAGTTAGTTGCCCCTTTTCTTGCCATGCTTGCTATACTTGTATGTACTTGTTCCATGATTGTTTTATAGGTTTCTAATGATCCTAAGGGTCATATAGCACTTGGAGATGCTTGGTTTGAGGTTTTTAAGTCAAAAATATCAATTTTGAGGTTGCTGGACTGTCACAGCTCGCCACGGCGAGCAAATAGCTCGCTAGGCGAGCTAGAGGGCCGAACTGGGGGTCCTGCTCGCCCCCAACTCACAGCTGCGAGCTGCTGCTCGCCTCCCAAGCAAATCTACTCGCCATGGCGAGTAAGGCAGTGAGACACCTCACTGATTTGCTTGCTTTTGGCAGGTGTGGGGATTCACGAGGTGGTTTTCTCCGTGGTGTCTTTTTACAAATGCAAACCCCTCAAACCAAGATCCTAATTGCTAAGTTGAAAAGAAGATTTTCTTATAAGAGAAACAAGTATTTGGCAAGTATAGTAAAGCATGGTAAATGAGAGTTAATATGATAAGTATCGGGTAGCAAGATATTTCTTAAGTAAGGGAATGAACTAGAGCCTCGACTAGTTGTCGAGAATTAGAATGTTAATCATGAATGACTATGTAAGTTAGATTGCGAAGAATGTTTTTACGCCCATGAACAAGTATGAGTTTACCTTTAATCGGATCGATCAAGGTTCCGAGGTAACTCACATGTATGATTAGGTTTAATCTTTCACGATGTTAAGACTAAGATTATAACCGCATGTCGGTGCTCGTGTCTCTTGTTATCCACGTCAGGGGGATACGGGAGGTTCTCGACTCAAGGGGAACGGTTCAAGCCACAAGTGACCCGCACGACACCGAAGGAGTCTGATGTACGTACATCGGTCATGATGGGATTGTACTTGGGGTTACTCCACCCGGGACTCTCCATAAAATGAATCAAGATAAGAATGTTTGTTCAACGCTAACCTAATGAATAATGAACTTAGATGCGATTATGTATGATATGATTATGTTAAGTACAAGTACAAGTCAGGACTAGAACAAGTAAAGAATGTGATGCTGATGACGAACCTAGGTTTCCCTAATCGTCCGGTTTAGGAATGGGGTCATGAATATGTTAAGTATAGTCTTGATGCGTTTAACGTATCCTGAGATAGCGGTCCTAGGATCCCTTGACCGCCATGACACATATGATGATAGTAAGCCTATAACAAGTAAGATGTTTTTATGACGGTCCTAGTATGCATAACCGTCTAAGCATGCAAGTCCCCACACACGTATAATAAACCGTTAGGTTGTAAAGTAGACACGTGGCGACCGTATGTTTCCCTTGAGGTTGCCTATAGCCTAGGATTAGGTGGAACTCACTGAGACATTATGTCTCATCCCAATCCTTATTTGTTTCAGATAAACAGGTTGGACGTTAAGATAGTTGCCGGATGGATATTTCAGCAAATGCTCGTTCGTACACGCTGCGGAATGGATATGGATTTTCAAGGATTGTATTTGATATTATAATAGACAAAAGGTGTTGTATCATTTTGTACGAACGCGTGTTGATGTATAATATTCATTCGAAGTGTTTTTTTTTTATATAGATGTAAATTTTAATGTAACCAGTACTAAATTATCACACTTGCTAGACTTTCTAGATACGTCTAGTATGGGTGTTACAAGATTACACCAACCATTGATTAACAATGATCTAACAAGTCACCAAAATCAGAGTGGGCATAACATATAAATAACCGAAACAAAAACTAACCATATATATGTTGCAGTTCCTTGAATGTTCTAATGGAAGGGTTCCACAGTAGAGCGTAAGTGTTATTAAAGTAGGCAATAAAGATGATACCGTTGCAAGAGCCAACAATGTCAAGTCTATCAAAATTGGTGGAAGGATAAGTGTGTTGACTTACATTGGTGGTTAAGTCGTCGGTGAAAACAGTCTAATGGGTAAGACATGAGAATGTGGTTGCGTGAGTGCACGTGGCGCGTGGCTGACAGGTGGCGAGTGGTTGACAGGCAAAGATGTTTCGTGATGAATTTGTGATCGGAAATAATAGAATTCCGAATTCCACGGCTTGCAGACACATCGAAGTTGAAGGAGGAGCTTTACTGGTAACCTACATAGAATTTCTTGAATGAGGTCGAAAGGAAGAGTGGGCAGTGGCCGTTATGTCAGTGTTAGCTGGTTGTTGACAGCGGCAGATGTTTCCTCCATCAATCTGTAAACAACGATAGTTTTCAACTAATTTAACGTGAGAGAACGATATATAATTTCCCTATAATAACAAGGTTTCGGGAGTACTGTGTGTAATTTCATTAATAAGAAGAAGAATGAGAGAAACACTTTATAGAGGATAATTTGATGATTCTCGTTTGTTCAAAGTTGATAAAACCAAGCTGGGGGTTCAAAGGTCATTAGGCGGTGTGAAAGAGATAGAATTGAGAAGGGTGGCGGCTGGCTTGAAGAAAAGGAGAACTAGGGTTTAGTTTGAACGATTTGTCGTGATTAAAACAAAACAAAATAAATAGAGTCCGAGGGAGAAATTAAATAGTCTGGCCCATCTTGTAAATATTTATAAATAAATCAGTTTTTTTTTTTGGTGCAGAAGAGGGAAAAGCCCAAGTTTTTATTATATTTTGTTTTGTTTTACAGGGCAGTAAAAACAAGTGGGATGTTTTGTTGAGCAAATTTGGATTTACAGGGCAAAGACTATGGTTTGGGATTGGTTTCTTGATCTTCTATTATCTTAAATGGTTGATGATTTTGAATGATTAAAATTAAAAGTTGTAGAAGGAGGAAAACTTAGGAGCTGAAATGTGAGTCAATCAATTAGTGATCCACTCTTTGATATGTGATTCATCCAATGCCTCGACGGAATAGATCATAGAATATATTCTTTTAGTTTGCCATTGTATGAGTTACAAAACATTTTTTTTTAAGAAATTCAATATCCCATCAAGTACAGACTAATTTGAAGGTTAATCTCACCATTAAGTTAGTGCTTTGGAGAAGTACAACATAGAAACTATTAGCACATGAGAGATTCATACTTGAAACCTAGATACGAACACATTTCTAGGTTCTAACACTTCATCACTAGACCAATCTCTTGTCGTTATTTTTTTATCAGGCCTAAATATGCAAATGTTCAAAGAGAATATCAAGTGTTTTGATTTTAATCCTTATAAATTTTTTTTATTTTTAGATTTTGGTCCCTATTGTATTGTTTTAGTCCTTGCAAAATTGATTCATAGTGGAAAGCCTCAATTCAAGATGTTTTTTTTTAAATAACATAAAATAATCACCTCATATATTTTTCTTATTTAAATAAAATTCTAATAAGTTGTTGACTAACTCTTACTTCTTTTTTCTTGTTTAAATAAAATTCTAAGTTGTTGACTAACTCTTACTTCTTTTTTCTTTTTTATCAGAAGACTAACTCTTTTTTTTGGGCAGAAAACTAACTCTTACAAATAACAACTAGTGTGGACAGTGTGTGTCAAACACAAGATGATTTTCTTTCTTTAAATATATTTTTATTTTAAAGTATTTTATTTGAAATTTTTGTCCGGATTAACTCTCGACCGTACTTCAGATTCATTAAGGGACATAATTTGGCCACTTGTAACTAGTGGCAGAATCCTTCATGGGATGTCTTATCCGGAAAAATTAAAAACTTAACAACTATAGGTTCAATTTGCGAGATTTTAAAAAAACTACGACAATTTTAGTTTTTGGCATATCTAAATCTCCGCAAAGTGGTGTACTGGTGGTCCATCAGTAAAAATTTAAGAATTTTTTTTTTGGTTACAAGGGAAAAAAGAAAACAGAAAAAAAAACAACAAAAGAAGCAAAAAGACTAGCTACGAGGGAAAAAAGTTCCCCAAGAATCATCCCTAAGGAGAGGCAAAAGATCGTCAGGAGGGGTGGCATGGTTAGACAAAGCCGAGTCCATGGAAGCTCCCAACTTAGCAAGGAAGTCGGCGCATCGATTACCCTCGCGAAGAGTATGCAAGATAGGAGTGTTCCGAAGCTGAACCAGATCTTTAATGTCTTGAATTAGAGTGGCATAAACATGATACTCCATGTTTGGGCCGTTGATGAGGTTGACACAATGAAGGGAGTCCGAGTATCACACAAAATCAACAATGTTCAAGTTGCTAACCATCTGCAAACCCGTGTGAATGGCATGTAATTCAGCAAGAATAATGTCATCCGAATGGGCAATATGACCTGAAAAACCGGAGATGAAAAAGCCAGCATTGTTTCTAAGAAGTCCCCCAAAACTGCCACGTTGAGGACTACCAAGGCAGCTCCCGTCCACATTGAGAATGTAACAAGAATGGTTGAGGCAATTCCGCTTAACAACTCGGTCCACCGCAGCAGAAGCAGGGGAGAGCTGGAGAGATGTCTTGATAATATCAACCGAATCCTGAATGTTGAAAGAAATGCGATGAAGAGACCAAACCTCATCACTGAAACAAATTGAGTTGCAGTGTCTCCAAATCCACCAAAGGCCAGCAGCAAAGAGGAGAGAGTGGGTACCCGTGAGACCATCTTTTAGCCAGACATAGGAGGCAGATTCCACGAAGAAGTCAGCAGAGGTGAAGCCAATGTGGCGCCAGATTTTTGAGGAATGGGTTAAAATCATAGGTCCATTTTGCTAGATATTAAACAATTTTTTAATGGATTTAGTTTTTGGTGGTTCCAAAGTGTTATACGTGATTTTTGTCATGCATATACTTGGCTGGTTAACGAAGGCTTGCAAACTTTCTAATTTGCGGAGTTTCAAACCTCCCTTATATTGTCATGTCAACTGAAAATTTTCCAATTAACAGTTGTACTATAACCAAAAATAGACTCATAATTTATAGCAATAGTAAAATATGTATTTCAATATTTTTAAAGTATTCTATCGAGCTTTTAATTAGTAAAACTCCACCATTTCAACTTCGTGCTTAATGCTGATTACAACTTTAAATTTTGGTTTATATATTATACTTTATTTTAGTGGCCCACCCAAGTTTTTTTGGCTCCGCCACTGATGAAAGTCGTTCTTAGCATCAAACAAGATAAGTATTTTTGTATCGTCTCCACAGGGAATAGTGCGTTATCAATGACAGTTTAACATCGATTATCATTCCAAGTATTAAGAGTACTTGTTTGTTTGTTTGAAATGTGATTAGCTAAACTAATTTGCAAAAAGTAAAAGTTGAGATAAATAAGGATTGAAACTTGTTAGAAGTAGCGTTCCTTAACCAAGCGTCACACGTAACCTAATGATCCATACGAATTCTAGCTTTATAAACAACATTATCACAATCAATTCTAAACTACCCTTCGTGTCCAAAGTGATATAATTATTTCTAAGTTATCGTTTAAACATTCGTGTCCAAATCCCTTAAACGATAACAAAGTCTATCGGATAACTTAATCGACCGTGTCCAGCCTGATTAAGCATCCGAAAGCATTAAACTCTTGATTATGGTGATTATCACAAGATTAACAAAGTTGTCAAAGAAGTTAACCTAAGATATATTGCTACTCTAGCTCTAGATTCAAGAGTTTGTGTCCAAATCATCTTGAATCTTATTGAAAGCATTAACACAAGAATAACAACAATCACTACTACAAAATATATATTTTATATCACGGAGGTTTTAGATTTCACATCAGTCGCAAAATAACTGAAGGGAAACATACAGACTGTGAGTTTTTACATCAGTTGACATATGCACATGAGGGGAATTCTTAATAGCATGTACCATTTACATCAGTGGATAATTGGAATGAAGGGAAAAAAACGCGGTGGCATTTTCGTAATTTGAGTAAAAACTTTTACCTTATCCCCCTTTCTCTATCGTGAAACACATACACTTTACCTTCCTCCCTTTTTCACTCAATCGAACCAGTCAAAAACCTATCCCAACCCACCACCATCTCTCCCATCCACACCGTCCAAGCTCAATCACAATACCTCTTCAAATCGGTTCGCATCGAAGCATCAACAACACACCACACCATTCAAATCAAGATAGAAGAAACCCTAAACCCCCTTTCGTTTGCGATCTCCGATCGAAGATGGATGAAGAATACGATGTAATCGTTCTGGGAACTGGTCTCAAAGAATGCATTCTCAGTGGTCTTCTCTCTGTCGATGGCCTCAAAGTAACGAACACTTCAACACTGATTTCATTCTTCGATTCATATATAGATCCAATCAAATCATGTTTGATTTTTTATTATTTTTTTCTTAGGTTCTTCACATGGATAGAAATGATTATTACGGAGGAGAATCCACTTCCCTTAATCTTATTCAGGTAAAAAAAAACTTTCTCTGATTTTTTTTATTTTATTTTTATTATTTTTGAAATCTGAAACTAATGAATGATATTTGATTTATTTGTATGATTCAGCTTTGGAATAAATTCAGAGGAGATGACAAGCCTCCTCCTCCTTTGGATTCTAGCAAAGACTATAATATCGATATGAACCCTAAGGTTATTCATTTATTTTCCACTTTTCTTGTTTTTAATTATTTCGGTGCATCTTTTAGTTATGCGTTGACAAAAATTGATTTTACTTAAAAGTGAGAGTTGAATGTAAAGTGGCTTATGTTTGAATAAAAAAGTTAAACAAAAAATTTCAGTTTAAAAATCAAGTTAGGACTCAAAAGCTACAAATCCTAGCTTCACGTTAGAATCAGTTTCGGAGGCTAAATCAATTCTAGTACTCAAACATGTCAAAACTCAAAATCAATCTTAGTCCTCCAAAATCAATTGTAGCTGAATCAAACATAAGCTCAGTCTATTATGATACATATGATATTTTCATGACATTCATCTAATATTTTATTTTTTTATTTTTTTGGGTGTTTAGTTCATTATGGCCAATGGAACATTAGTGAGGGTTCTCATTCATACTGATGTTACAAAGTATCTCTATTTCAAATCTGTGGATGGAAGCTTTGTCTTTAACAAAGCAAAGGTACATTTCAATTTTTTATTGCTTTACACATTGATTGCATTGGGAAATCTGTTTTGGCTTTTAGATTTATGACAATGTATTGATTGCGTTATTGATGGGAAATTCCACTTTTATAGGTTCACAAGGTACCTTCAAATGACATGGAGGCTTTGAAGTCCCCACTTATGGGAATATTTGAAAAACGCCGCGCATGCAAGTTTTTCATTTATGTTCAAGATTATAACGAGAGTGATCCTAAAACTCATGATGGGATGGACTTGACAAGAGTCACTACTAAGGAGCTGATAGCGTACGTATACAATATACACTTTATTTTTTCTTGTTTCCTCCATTATATTTCCATTTATAGATTCAATTCAATGATCCACCCTTTGTATTGCCTTAGTAATATGTATAGTCCTTTGGAAATTTGTTTTGAACTAAGTACCATGTCTTTCGACCTTAATCTGGTATCTTTTTTAACTTTTCAGTCAGAGTCAATAGTGACATGTAATTGTACGAACACTTCTATCAGTTTTATATATAGAGTAAATATGCGTTCATGAATTCAAATTCCAAGCGTGTGGTGATTTACGATAAATTGGCATTTATGTTTGTTGACACATGTAATTGCTTGTCAAATTCATCTTGCACGTCATGATATTTATATATTACCATATGTATTTGTAGGGTAGGTATCTTCGTTCCTATACTAAGAACGAAAGTATAACTTTGTGTGAATGGTTAGAAAGAATAGTTTAAGATCCTTTTGCCTTTCTTGTTGACCCATGACAGAAACATTTTCTTGTAGATATAATATTGGTTGGAGTCATGGGAAAGAGAAACATTTTCTAATAACTTTCTGTATTTAGTACATTGGGTCATTGAAGATTATTTGATTATTCCACAAGTATATTATGTTTATCATTGGTATAGGAGAAAAAGAAGTGTAATCTGAGATGCTCAAGTGGTGTTCTCGAAATGAATTTCTGACAGAGTATATATTGTTATTCATCTGTTTTTGCAGAGTTACAATAGGGATCTATTCCTCTTCCTGTATTTTCTCCTCATCATAGTTTCAGCAATAACTTCATTTACAATACATCATGACAAGTCACCATTCTGGGAAATCCATACTTTACTTAAATAGGCATCAGACTGAAGAATGGAAAGGCTGGATGCAGGTTGGGCACTTTTTCAATTCATATTTCATAGGTAGTCTCTTTGTTATCATCTATGATGGAAATACTTTCAGATCCACGTTTACTATAAAGGAAGCACCATTCAGTTTTGGCCAAGAATTCTAGATTTATTTCATCATATACCCCAATTATTCAACTCTTATGTGACTAACATTCCACATTTCTACCATTTGAAATTGACACAGGTATTTTTTTTTTAAACAAACACAGGTATTGTTCTTGATGTACCATTGCTTTACTGCATCTGAAATCTACAATTCAATCCGTTTGTTCATTGCTGCATATGTTTGGATGACTGGATTTGGAAACTTCTCATATTATTATATACGTAAAGATTTTAGCATGGCAAGATTTGCTCAGGTATACCAATTCCCAGAACTATTTCATTGCTATTCACATTTGGTCTGTACCGACTGTAACATCTTCCGTCTTTTTCTGGTTTAATAGATGATGTGGAGGCTTAATTTCTTGGTATTGTTCTGTTGTGTTGTACTTAACAACAGTTACATGTTATACTACATCTGCCCCATGCACACTCTTTTCACTCTTATGGTTTATGGAGCACTTGGTATTCTCAACAAATATAATGAGTTTGGGTCGGTCATTGCTGCAAAAATTGGTGCTTGCTTCTTGGTTGTTATCTTAGTATGGGAGATACCTGAAGTATTTGAATGGGTTTGGAGTCCATTCACTTTCATGCTCGGTTAGTAACATTTTTTTATGTTTGGGTGCACACATGAAAGCACAGCAGATCATGCTGACAGGAATATTTCTTTGAACTTGCAGGTTATACTGATCCTGATCCATCTAAATCACATTTTACCTGCTTGCATGAATGGCATTTTCGCTCAGGGCTTGATCGATACATATGGATAATTGGAATGATATATGCTTATTATCATCCAACTGTGAGTTTCTCATTTTATATATTTGAACAAGCCAAGACAAATCTAACATTCACCTCCATCCTCTCTGTTATTGAGTGATGATTTTGAAGTGGCAGACTATGGCCTGGTTGGGATGATCTTCTAGCTTATAGGAGTTTTTCAATTTTGAAGTGATAATTGTATGTCTTTGAAATGAATACTTGTGAGGGTTATAAATTAAATTTTGTATCCGTTAGCTCTTTAGCTTCCTTTTTGGCATTAAAATATCATATTTTTTTTCATATTTCTAATATAAATAAAAGAAAAGAACATGGTCTCAAGCTGATTTTGTAAGCAGTATTAATAAAGCATAATTTTTTTTTTTTTAAAAAAAAGTGTAGATTTCACATCGGTGGGATAGAAGACTGATGATAAATATAATTATTTTACTTCAGTGTCTATCATAAAACTTATGTGAAAACCCTGATCTTAAATTTTAAAAAGAACGTATCACATCAGTGGGAAAAAAGCCTGATGTGGAAATATTGCTATTACATCAGTTCATACCTGATGTAAAATGACGTGCACATTCCACATCATATCACTTTACATCGGTTGCGACCTGATGTGAAAAATAGTTTCCAACTGATGTGAAAACTGATTTCTGTAGTAGTGAATATTGAATATAAATTGCTAGAATCATATATTGCAAGATCAAAAGGATTACATGTTTAGCAAGATCAAGTACCTCTCATCCTAACAAAGAGTGTTTAGCTACACATCATCATGGAAGCCTTGCAAGGATAGCTTGAAAAGGAAGGATTCATTACACTTGTGATGTCTCAACTAAGGAGTAAGCATCCAACTTCCAAAACCACTCTCACTCTATGAAGAACTACCTTCTTTCTCTCTATAAAAATATCTAACAACTGAAGAACTAAGAAAAGCTAAAAACCCTAGATTATCTCCTAAGAGATCTACCAAGAATAGCAAGTGGGCTATTTATAGAATTCCCACTATGCTTGAGCTCGCCTCGCGAGCAGCCTTACTCGCCATGGCGAGTTATGTTTCCTTCACCATTAAGATTCTGCCACGTCACCCTGGGAGGGTCAAACCGCCCTTACTCGCAACGGCGAGTAGCTCTGCTCGCCTCGCGAGCAAGAGGGTGCTCACGGCTTTTTGGCTTGAATTGATGCTCGCCACTGCAAGCTGCTGTGCTCGCCTCGCGAGCTGTGTAGTACTTGCGGCCCTTTTGCACTTTTCTTGGCTTTTTCATGCTTGCTTAGTGTCTTGAGGTCAAATCCTGCACAATTGGGTAAAGTAAGGCAATTAAAGCGTAATAAGGCAATTATCACTTTTATCTCGGCTTTTCCCTAAATTACTTGCAAAACAAGTAACAAAAGTGCTTAAAATATAACATGAAAGTATCACTTCCTAGCACTTATCAAAGTCTCCCCAACTTAACTCTTTGTTTGTCCTCAAATAAAAGATTGAAAATCAAACAAGTTAATAGAACAAGACACAAGTACAAAAGGTTTTGAAAACATCTTCAGATGAATGATTTAAAAGTGAATGCGCTGGCAAGTCTAAGTTTCCAACTAATCTAAAATTCTACTACTAACATGAGATGAGTCCTAAGTACAAAGTTCATGTCAAATATTTCAAAACAATAATACATTTATTTACGAACCACACCTAACACACTTCTTTGCAAGTAGATAAACAATTGAAAACATATAAACGAGGGTTATGAACACACATCCGGAAATCAGGTTAACATTCCAACAAGTTATGTGTCCATCCAAATATCATTTCAAAAGGCATAAAAACATGGATCAAAAGGTCTTTGAGGGTTATAACTTGGCTTGGCTATAAAAGAAATGTCATATGTGGGGCAATTGAATTGACAGTTCATCAAGCATTGTGCTTATGAATTGACAGTTCATAATTGATGACTCCGATTCATTTGGCTCAAGTGGGTTAGCAAATACTCGCTCTTCTCACAAGGTAGGCTATTTGTGGTCAAGTAAGTTTCACTCAATAACAAAAAATGTGCCTTGATCACTTCCATGTCTTCACACAATTTAAAACAATTATTGGATTTAACATATCACAAACGAGTTAAACAATGAAAGCCGGTCTCCTTGCATATGTACAAACATTTGAGGTTTCCTCACTTTAGGCTAGTACTACGTGGTTCACAAACAAATAAATTATTGTAAAGAACTAAATGAAATGAAATTTGCACAAAGTACTTGTTCCATATTCGAGTAAAAACCTAGAAAAACTGGAAACTTGTACCTTGGCTTTGCGCTTTTAATCACAACTATGAATCAATATCAATCATCTGAGAATTGAAATTTAAGCTTTGGCTATTAAAACCACAAGGGTACTTGATCATACAAAAAAAAATGCTAAACATGAATTTAACTAATCATAATACGAAAATAAACAATACTAAGATAAATAAGAACATCACAATACTAATTAAATTAATTGTGCCAACGAAACACAATACAACATAACACAATACGATTGTACTAATACAAAAATAAACTGAGTCATTAGTGCCAAATCAAAACACAAAAGAAGTAACATTGTTCAAAAAGTATCACAAGATAAAGCAAATGAAATATAAGGAAGACAACAAGAAATGAATGAAAGCTTGATAAAATCACTCTATGAAGAACTGGCTTTCAAGACTTTTCCTCCTCCTTAAAATTGCATGTCATCATCCGAGCCATCGTGAGAAGATGTAGCACTCGGTACATTTGCTGGATCATCTCTATCATCATCCTCGTTACCACCTACATCTTCTCCCATGGTTGCATCCTCATGCCCTGCAAAGTCTCCAACCCCTCCATATGGACCTGGCATGCCCTCAGGCCAATTAACATAGGTCTGAAAAGCCTGTGGTGTCATGAACTGATCCATCACCTCCTGTGGGTAGCCTACTTGCTGCTGCATGACATACTGAGATTGTTGGAAGTAGGTGTTTGCACGGTTTTGAGCTGTCAGCATATTCCAAGTGTGCATATTGCTTTGATGCTGCCACTGAACGTAGCTAGCAAAATCAAAGGCAGCAGTGGGTTGGAATGGCATGGGTTCTTCCTATGGAGGAGGTGCCTGAGAATATGAAGCTTGCTTACCCTTACCTTTATCTTTCTTAGATTCACCCATGATGAAACGGGTGATGAAAATATCATTGATGGGGTTGCGAATTTTCTCATGAATGGCTGAAGGAAGCTTCATACCGGTATCCTTAATGAGTCCCATGATGAGACCGGGGAAGAATAGGCGGGCTGGTGGCTCACCCTTCCCTTGTAAAGTGACTTTCCTCAACTCCCAAGCAATGGTTCGAGCTATGTCCACTGGTTTGCCATTAAGGATATAGTAAATGAGGGGGCACACTTCCACAACACAATCAGACATGTGGCTACTAGGCATGACATTATAGAGGATAAATTTCTGGATGATTTTGGCTGGGTTAGTCATGAATTTGTATTGGCAGCGATGCTCTCTCCCGGCTTCACTCTTGTCATAGTTGAAACCCTCAAGCAAAAGAAATCGTTTGATTTCTTCATGAGTTTCATCAACCTTAAAGTGCCCCAAGCTTCTCTTAGTGTGGAATTCATCATACTCATGGTCACGGGGTAGTTCGAAGGGATTGCCAAGGTATTTGTTGATGGCTGCCCTATCAAATTTAATGGTGCGACCACGGACAACAATCTCATATGGAAAGATATCAGTGAGGGGGTTTTCTGGAAGAGCATTGGCGTAAAACTCACGCACAAGTTCAACATTTAAGTTGGTGAAGGGGTTGCACAAACAAACAAGATAAGTATTTTTGTATCGTCTCCACAGGGAATAGTGCGTTATCAATGACAGTTTAACATCGATTATCATTCCAAGTATTAAGAGTACTTGTTTGTTTGTTTGAAATGTGATTAGCTAAACTAATTTGCAAAAAGTAAAAGTTGAGATAAATAAGGATTGAAACTTGTTAGGAGTAGCATTCCTTAAACAAGCGTCACACGTAACCTAATGATCCATACGAATTCTAGCTTTATAAACAACATTATCACAATCAATTCTAAACTACCCTTCGTGTCCAAAGTGATATAATTATTTCCAAGTTATCGTTTAAACATTCGTGTCCAAATCCCTTAAACGATAACAAAGTCGATCGGATAACTTAATCGACCGTGTCCAGCCTGATTAAGCATCCGAAAGCATTAAACTCTTGATTATGGTGATTATCACAAGATTAACAAAGTTGTCAAAGAAGTTAACCTAAGATATATTGCTACTCTAGCTCTAGATTCAAGAGTTTGTGTCCAAATCATCTTGAATCTTATTGAAAGCATTAACACAAGAATAACAACAATATTGAATATAAATTGCTAGAATCATATATTGCAAGATCAAAAGGATTACATGTTTAGCAAGATCAAGTACCTCTCATCCTAACAAAGAGTGTTTAGCTACACATCATCATGGAAGCCTTGCAAGGATAGCTTGAAAAGGAAGGATTCATTACACTTGTGATGTCTCAACTAAGGAGTAAGCATCCAACTTCCAAAACCACTCTCACTCTATGAAGAACTACCTTCTTTCTCTCTATAAAAATATCTAACAACTGAAGAACTAAGAAAAGCTAAAAACCCTAGATTATCTCCTAAGAGATTTACCAAGAATAGCAAGTGGGCTATTTATAGAATTCCCACTATGCTTGAGCTCGCCTCGCGAGCAGCCTTACTCGCCATGGCGAGTTATGTTTCCTTCACCATTAAGATTCTGCCACGTCACCCTGGGAGGGTCAAACCGCCCTTACTCGCAACGGCGAGTAGCTCTGCTCGCCTCGCGAGCAAGAGGGTGCTCACGGCTTTTTGGCTTGAATTGATGCTCGCCACTGTGAGCTGCTGTGCTCGCCTCGCGAGCTGTGTAGTACTTGCGGCCCTTTTGCACTTTTCTTGGCTTTTTCATGCTTGCTTAGTGTCTTGAGGTCAAATCCTGCACAATTGGGTAAATTAAGGCAATTAAAGCGTAATAAGGCAATTATCACTTTTATCTCGGCTTTTCCCTAAATTACTTGCAAAACAAGTAACAAAAGTGCTTACACTATAACATGAAAGTATCACTTCCTAGCACTTATCAGCCACTGCTTGTAATGAGGACCATTAGCGTACAACTTTATCTATATGTTCCTCAAACAAATGTCTTTCCTTTCCTTCATCACATGCTCCAAATATGACTCATGTAATAGTGATGATTATATGAAATTCTTTGAAGGATTTAATTTTCGTGACACATACTATTAACACTATTGAAAAGATGACATCTTTTTTCCATTTTAAAGATTTAAAAATGAATTTGTTATAATCGAATTTAGGATGATGGTATAAATATTATCAGAACTCCACAAGATATTCTAAAATCTATTGATTATAGAAAGATTTGAAATTAAATATGTTGCATGTACAAAGTTTGTTTGGATTTGAAAATTTATTGATTTCTATATCTATCCTGAATTTGCAACCGATGCTGACTCCATACATTTTTCTTCCGTTACAAATCATTAATTGAGTTTACTACACATCTCTCTACGGTTACTAACCCTTAATAAGTATTTCATTCAATTTGACCCTATCATATTTCAACTTAGTTTGGTCTGCCGATTTCATTGCAATTTTGTGTGCTTGTATGATCCTAAAATATGAAATCTCATACTCATTTCCCTTCCACAAAAAAAACCCTTTTTGATAGATTCGGAGCTAAGACTCGATAAATTTTAATGGTTTTTGAGCAATGTGAGACCTATAGTAATTACCTTATGTTTTACCTTGCACTATTGATTTTAGGCATAATGATAAATAAAAATGGTCTACACATTTCGATTATACAAAACATATATAGATGAAATAAAGTATGCAAGTTACAAGACCTTTAAGGTTACCCGTATTTTCAAAAAATTGTCACTAAAACTTGGCATTTGTTGAATCTCTTCGCTTTTCATTTTATTTCTTACTTATCCCATCCTTTTTTGCCTTCCATTTTCTTTTTTTCCCCGGATATTTTGGTTTTTTCATGTTGTCATCATGTGTAACAATCATATAGATAGCCTTCTAAATTATTAAGATGCCAGTGCTACGTCTTCCTGATTTCACCATACAATTTTTTGGTGGAAGCAGATGTATACATTGTGGGTGTGGGTGGCGTACTAATGCAGGATAGCCACCCATCGTGTTCTTTAGCAAGAAATTGGATAACCTTCTAACATATTAAGTCCTAGGTAAATTTTATCTACAACTTATCATAAAACAACTTAAAATAAATTTGTGACCGCGCAAACTTGAAAATGTTATTATCTTCTTAACTTTTTTTTCTTTTAAGAGGCCAAAATAGCAAAATATATAAACAAACTCCCCCTCAACACACAAAGAGTGCATATAAGGGAGAAAATAGTGTTATATTACAAGACTTCATTGAACAAGCAAAAAGCTAAAACAGACTAACCCACTACATTGTAGCACTTGTCTGTTTACTTTTATTTCTTAAATTCGTTCCCTATGGGGACTAGCATAGGAAATAGAGGCTCTTGCTAAGTGATGATCCACCATGTTTGCTTGTTTCCTAGAAGACCCCACCTTCAAATTTTAGTGGCTATTTAAAATCTCTTGACAAAGAGACATAAGAGTACCAAATTCAGTTACATCAACAACATTTCCTTGTATTGCTTCTACCATTATTTACAATCAAGCTCAAACTCAACTACACCAGTTTCCCAAACTAGTATAAACTGACGTGCTCACAGCACTCTAAGAGCTTGTCCCTCGTGAATCTCCAAGTGACTAGAAGACCAGAAAGTGCGCTCCATAATAAACGTGCCAGTCTGATCGCAAATTACAGCAGAAAAACCATTACAGTTATGTTGTTGGAAGATTGCATAATCGACGCTGCACTTGAGAAAACCTGCAGAAGGCCCTGCACTAGCATACCTTTGTTGCTGATGGGAGATTGCCACGAGTTTGGCTAACTGCATGAGATTTCGCCCAGTTCCATTCATGAAATGCAACGTCTTCCGGATCAATCACTTACCTTTTATTCTCTTGATGGTTATTCAAAAGTTTTTCATTTCTTGATTTCCAAAGGCTCCATAAGTACATTGATAAATTCCTTTGCTCCTCTAAGTTAAATAAATTCCTTTGCTCCTCTAAATTGAAATTACTCATTAAATCAAATAATAGATCGCCGGCATTTTGGAACATGTGCAGTTTAAATCTATTTGGTCCCAAATCTGAAGCTGCATCCATACCTATTTTGCATAATTGCAGATGAACATGATATGCATACTAGATCCAACTCGGTCTGCCAGCAAGGGCATTTGGCAAGAGATGCTACACCTTTACGTTGAAGCTGGTCTCGGGTGGGAAGAACATTGCCACAAAGTATCCATAAAAATGACTTGATATTCTATGGAGTCCTTAGACTCCATATCAGGTTCCAGTCACCGGACACAGCTAATTCAGCAAAGTCTGTGAAATGCTGTGTATAAATTATAGGCTGATTTTACCGAGTAACTTCCATAAAGTGCTGCTGAAAAATACAAATCACACATATATTGCAAAGAGAGATTGATCGAACAAAAGAGAATTAAGAACTAAAGGAGCAGGTAATTTAAATATGTACCGCCTGTCGGGCAGTTTGCAGCTCTTTCCAAACTACAACCGTTGTAGAGAGATGAGCAACTTGAATTTTAGCAGTCTACCTAACAAACAGAACAATAAGTATCAAAAACTTCAATGGATAGACAATGTTGATTAAGGAGACATAACATAAGGCAGAATTTTACCATTCTTTTCAACTACCCCAGAAACACCATTGCCCAAACCAGAAAACACATCTAATTATGGAGAAACTGTTGAGACCACAACACCTTTGTGACTACCAAATCGAATGTCTTCCTTAGACACACTCAAAACACATTAGGCTAAGCAACATCACAAACATTCTCAACTGAATCTAACTTCAAATGTCTATTATTTTTTTTTTTTTTTGTGAATCTTAGATGATTCAATTTTGTAAAAGAACACATGAAAAAACAGAATGTAACAAAGGATCCCGCTATAAAGAAACTGCCATAGTGAGTAATATGAAGAAAAGAGAAGAAAATTGACACTTATTATTTTATTTTTAATGAACATAGGAAGGACATAGCCAAGTTATATTGCAGTTTGAAATGGAGTAATTTTCATTTAAAGAAAAATTTCACGCTCACAGATTGATGTTACCTAGTCTGTTATAATCATTATTACATATCCACAAAAAATGAATTCATAAAATAGAAACAACTTCAATGTAGCTATTTCAACTAAGTTAGAAATGTTTACTGCTTACGTAGTGAAAACCCTAAATCAAAGACATCAAGTAATGATTTAAGAAGATTCAATTTGAAGCAACACTACTGAGATAGAGATATAGGCACAATCAGTAACAATATATAAAATCTGTTGGTGTAATTCTAGGGATTTACTCTATTAGTGGAAATTGTGAAATTATATGAATGGCTTGATTATAGGAGACAATTGCTACTGCTGAGTTGTATATATAACCATATTGTATCCCTGGCTGTACATGAAAATATTCTGTTTCTCTGCTAATAAAATCTTCGGTCAAATACCGCCTATTTATTTTTTATGCTGATTTAAAACACCATTTTATGTCTTCAAAAGTAATAGCCTCCACAAGGAAAGGTGACCAAATAATAAACATACTGAAGTTTCCAACTTTTGGACTTGAATTCCTCGTTGTGAAAGACACAAAAAAGCTTGTACAAGGGTCTTTTATTTGTTTTATTATATCTTTAATATTAGTAATAGGCGGAAGTAAGATTTTTCTAAGATCGATTAAAATAGGAGGCAACAATAAAATTGGAAAAAAATGAAGCTTGCTCTCATTAACACTAAGTGTTTCTTTTGACATTTCTACGACTTTGTAGTTCTTTATATACTCGTAGTGACCACCGTGATCTAGCGTAACTTTCCTTAAATGCGGTACCACATCCAATAGAAAATTTTGTATTCTGCAAGATTTGAGGCAAACATTATGAAATTTCTGTAGCTTACGGAAGACATTTCAACACACATACAAGTGACTGGGCATACAAATAAATCCTAATAATGATTTTGAAAATTTACAACTAGAAACCATCAATCGCAATACATAATTGTGAACTATATAATGTGTAATGCAAGATAAATGAAAAGACAACAATTTCTCAAGCTTCAAAGTTAAGACAATTAATTAACAATAATCCATGAAGTGATATAATCTGGCATCCTAGCATTAATTAACAATTTCTCAAACATAAACTAACATATAAGTTGTGGTTAAATTTCATGCTCAAGTGAAAAAGCACAGCATCCTAGCATTAAAAACAAGGTGATATGAAACTGTCAACGTAGACTTCTAGGGTGATGTTTTGAAACCTAGTAAACCTAAAAGTGCCATTCTTGGAATCATAAACAAAAAAATACTGATTCAAATTGCAACCATCTACACACTCCAGCAAAACTTGGTCATCCTGAAAAACATACACTGGCTTGGTCAAGATATAATATTTACCATTAGGATCTGGCATGTTAGGAACAGTGAACAATTTATTCCAAGACTCTTGAATTCCATATTCCTTCATGACCCAGATATCATTTCCTGAAATTATGCACAAGCAATCTCTTAACACACTCAAGGTCAAGTTGCACACATCAACCCCTCCATGATCAGGTGGCAAAACCTTTTGATAAGATTCTTTCCCCAAATCAAAAGAAACAATAAAGCATGGACTTTGTTGTTGGAAATCAATAGAGGCCAACCAATTAATCCTGCCACTCACAAATTTTCCATATTCTCTAGTAGATACAACACCAAAAGGACACTCCTGAATGCTTTTCCAAAAATTGGTACCCAATGTATGAACCATCACTTCAACTTTGTTGACACCAAAATCAATATCATGACTAATGGCAACCACCTTGTAATTATCAGTACAAGAATCATAACCAAACCCAAACGACTGGTCAATGCCACCAATCACTTTCGCCTCTTGAATAGGAGGCAATTCCTTGAATGTTCTAATGGAAGGGTTCCACAATATAGCCGAAGTTTTATTAAAGTTGGCAATACAGATGATACCATTGCAAGAGCCAACAATATCAAGTCTATCAAAATTGGTGGAAGGATAAGTGTGTTGACTTACATTGGTGGTTAAGTCGTTGGTGAAAACAGAGTCTAGTGGGTAAGACATGAGAATGTGGTTGCATGAGTGCACATGGCGCGTGGCTGACAGGTGTCGAGTGGTTGACAGGGAAAGATGTTTCGTGATAAATTTGTGATCGGAGATAAGAGAATTCCATGGCTTGCAGACACATCGAAGTTGAAGGAGGAGCTTTACCGGTAACCTACATAGAATTTCTTGAATGAGTTCGAAAGGAAGAGTGGGCAGTGGCGGTGATGTTAGTGTTAGCTGGTTGTTGACAGCAGCAGATGTTTCCTCCATTGATATGTAAACTACGATAGTTTTCAACTAACTTAACGTGAGAGAACGATATATAATTTCCCTAATAACAAGGTTTCGGGAGTCCTTTATGTAATTTCCTTAAGAAGAAGAAGAATGAGAGAAACACTTTATAGAGATGAATTTGATGATGATTCTCGTTTGTTCAAAGTTGATAAAACCAAGCTGGGTGGGTTCAAAGGTCATTAGGTGGTGTGAAAGAGATAGAATTGAGAGGGGTGGCGGCTGGCTTGAAGAAAAGGAGAGAGGGTTTAGTTTGAACGATTTGTTGTGATTAAAACAAAACAAAATAAATAGTGCCCGAGGGAGAAGTTAAATAAATAGTCTGGCCCATCTTGTAAATATTTATAATAAATCAGTTTTTTTTTTTTTGGTGCAGAAGAGGGAAAAGCCCAAGTTTTTATTATATTTTAAATCAAATGTGTAATCTATCTATCTATTATTATAAATTGGGAGATGGTCATGTATAAACCCTAATCTCCAATCCTAATATCCAATTATAAATTGGAAGATGGTCATGTAAACCCTAAAATCCAATTTGTCACTTATGTCGGTGTCAACACCACCCGTCAGGCTGTTTGCTGCTCTATCCATGCCGCGACCGTTGACAACTGTAAAGAGATGAGCAACGTCAATTTCAGCATTCTATCTAACAAATAAAACAATAACTATCAAAAACTTCATGTGACTGACAATGTTGAGGAAGGAGAAATCAGATAAGCTAAAATAAAATCTTACCTTTCTATTTTGCTTCAATTTCCTCAGAATTACCCAGACCAGAAAACACATCTGACTGACTCTAAGGAAAATGTTAAAACCACAACTTCTGTGTGACTACTGACTTGGATGTCTTTCTTAGACACACTCAAAATACATTAGGCTCAGCAACATCACAAACAATCCCATCATGATATAACCTTTCTCAACAGAATCCAACTTCAATTGTCTATTGTTTTTTGTGAATCATAGATGACTCAATTTTGTAAAATAACATAACATTTTATCTAAACAAGAAAAAACAAAACGTAGGAAAGGATCCTGCTATAAAGAAACTACCATATTGAGTAATATGAAGAAAAGAGAAGAGAACATAGGAAGGATCCTGCTATGGAGAAACTACCATATTGAGTTACATTGCAATTTGAAATGAATTAATTTTCATTCAACAGAAAATTTCAAGCTCACAAGTTGAAGTTACTTAGTCTGTTGTAATCATTGATTACATATCCACAAAAAATAAATTGATAAAATAGAAATAACATCAATTTAGCTATTCCAATTGAATTATAAATGTTTACTGCTTACATAATTAAGATCCTAAATCAAAGACATCAAGTAAGGATTTGAGAAGATGCAATTTGAAGCAACGCTGAGATATAGATATATGCACAAGCAATATACAGAATCTTTGTTCAAATACCGCCTATCTATTATTTTCTGCAGATTTCAAACACCGTTTTATGTCTTAAAAATTACAGCTTCCACAAGGAAAGTGACCAAATAATAAACATACTGAAGTTTCCAACTTTTGTACTTGAATTCCTCATTGTGGAAGACAAAAAAAGCTTGTACAAAGGGTCCTTAATTTGTTTTTATTGTATCTTTCTTATTAGAAATCGGCAGAAATGAGATTTTGCTGAGCTCAATTAAATTAGGAAAAAGATGCAGTTTCTCTCATTAACTCTTAGTCATTAGTATGTTCGTTGCAATGTTTGCTACAAGATGCACAAATATCAGACTGTTTTCCTCAGATCTTGCACAAAACAATATGAACTGAACAGAATTTTATCATGGATGTTGTACTTAATGAAGGTTACGATCGCTTTGAGTGATATCATGGTGGTCACTAAATTCAATGCTCAAGTGACATAGCACTGCATCCTAGAATTAAAAACAAGGTGATATTAAGCTCTCAACGCTTGCTTCTAGGGCGCGTTGAAACATCGTAAACTTTAATGTACCATTCTTTGAATCTTAAACGACCACATTCTTTTTCTGATTTTCTACATACTCCAGCATCACTTTGTCATCCTCAAAAGCATATATTGCTTTGGTCAAGCGATAAGACTTGGCATGATCTGGCATGTTAGAGAAAGTGTAAACATTATGTTCTTGAGCCTGCAGTTACACTATGTTCTGATTCATGCACTCTGAAATCAAGTTTTGTTTTAGGCTCTATTGTCATATTTGGTTATTATTATATCATGTCATTACACAAATGTTAAACTTAGTCAAGGCCTTTTCAAAAACTCTTGGTGCCCTGGGCGGATCAATAAAGTTGTTCCCTTTTAATTATTCAAATGTCTTTCTTCTTAACAATAATTATTCAAAGCGAGTTAAAAATAAATATATGTATGTACTACTAACTACCAAGTAAAAACAATAATTTTGGTACCCCTACAATTGAACATAATTTCCCAAATACTTTATGTAAACCATATATAATCTAGTAAGACCAGATGGATTAAACCATAATCTAGTAATAATTTCTTTTTTTAATGTTTCATACTCATTAGAAACTTCCTTACAATTGAACACCAGAGAGAATTTGAACATCTGAATGGTTCTGCACCAAAAGCAGAACCATTCCATGGCCCTTCCTCAACTAAATTATATGTAAATAAGAAAACTCACAAAATGAAAGATCATTGCTACTTTTCTAAGATGTAAGAGACCTATATAAGGACTATTTATTAAATTGGCTTAAGCTTCCTTTCTGCAAGAAAATGTCACCAAAGGAATCAAAACTTTGCCACAAACTTTTCTCCATTTTTCACAACATGGTTTCATGAATCTAATGACAAGACCGGTTTCACTGCAATTCTTCTAGGACCATTAAGAATAATAATAAGATATCCTTGGTATGTAAATTTTTTTTTTTGAGTGAAGGGAAGTAAGTTTTAGAATTGGTGTTGAGTTTTGTATTGGAGAAACTCTATTGGTAACCCATACAAAGGTCCAAGGCGATATAGTTTTGTACCAAAGTATTGGATTTGTGAATTTTCAAATTCAATTATTGAGCTTCAAAATTACCGGCTGCAGACAACATAGTATCATTAACTTGGATAGAAGAACTTTGGTGTAATAATATCATAAGTTTAATATTGTATAGATGACGTGGGAATGAAGCCGAAGAAGAAAATGTGCATTGCATGAGCGTCTTGTATGTCTGCATTAGTGATGATGGTTTTTTGTTTGTGGTTATCAGTTTCCATGTGCATTCATCAATCATTGAGTTGTAGAAGAGGGTGTCCAAGTCAGTGAGGATTGACACTACAAAGATGAGGGTTAAGTATATGTTTGATACATTAAACTGGGGACCGGCATAGTTAACTATGCAAATGTGTATGCAAAAGGTTCATGGCATGAATATGGAGCATTGGCAGGTGCAGGACGAGATTTGGTTTTGAATCAGCAAAATGGATTTACTGAAACACATGAATTAAGAAAAAAAGGTAGCTTTTATAAACCAATTAAAAAGTGATGATCTGGCCTTTCATTCTGATTATCAGTTTTTTCTTTTCTATTTTTATTGTTAAGAAGAAATCGCAAGATCATGAAATCGCTAAATCGCAAAGATCCTATACAAGATCACTTGCTAAGAAGACCGTAGCCAAGATCATGAAATCGCAAAATCGCATCAAGTATTGCTAAAAAGAATCAGTTTTTTGTGCCGCAAATGAGGCCTCTCACTCAATCTCTCTATGTTGTGGGCAGCATTGCATTCTTTTTTCTTTGAATGACCATTCGTTCAATCTCTTCCCAGACAATGAATACTTAGCAGCTAGGGAATAAATGCAAGGCATAAATCATGTTAACAATTCAACCATGATAGTAAAAAAACTTGACACCACTATATAATTAGTTCACCACTGACAACCCAAATAATAATTACCATCAAAACCAACTGAGTGGTAATTGTAATTTGAAAACTGAAAACTGAATGCACTATATAATTAGTTTAGCACTAACAACACAAAAAGTTGCCAATAAATTAATAACATGTACAATTCTTAAGAAAAAGATGACTAACATATGTATGGAGGTAAGCTCTATATATAGAGCAGGCAACTAGGACGAGCACAGCCACATATCCAAATACGTACTCAAAACGACAAACATGTTGACATTCTGTTAACAATCTTACCTTTTCATCATATATACAAGAGAAGAGGGATATGATTTAGAGTGAATTGAAGAGGTGAGAAATATATATTAGGGATAAAGGAATAAGCCAATTACGTAGCAAAGGTGTTTCTAAAAAACAGTTTTTACAAGTGATAAAAAATACCAGTATCATATGAAACAAGTTCAAGTTAATCAACAACTCAAATTAACAATGATCCAACAAGTCACCAAAAATCAGAGCAGACATAAAATACGTAATCCGTCCACATGAATTAGTTTCTATAGTTGCGCGCATAGATTATCTGGGTTCACACACAAAAACATTATCTTGCTTGATTGAACTCGTCATATTTCTTTTTTGAGGGTGAGATGATCATGGTATTCGTTACTGCAGACAAAATATAAATTTTGAATACTACTTTACTAGTTTTAGGACGTGAAGATGTGAAGGTGTTATGACAGAACTGGTGGTATTAATAGTCGATGTCGATCAACGAAAAAGAACAAAGAACTGGTGATGATGTGAATGAGTGGAGCTGATATGTGAGCTGGAGTGGCCGTGGCTTTAATTAAGGAAGGAAGAAGAAATTGCTTTGTTAGTGATCTCTTCCGTAACCGAAAATATTTTTGAACTATTGTTCCAACATTTTCAACTTTGCAGGATACAAATCATGATCACAATGAGCCAGAAATAAAACACCAAATGTGAGATGATCACAGTCGGTCTAAATTTCTATTCTAATTACAAATATTATAACAAAACTGTCATAGTTACACTCAAAGAGGCTTAACACAAAGTCAACTAGCACAACCACATCAGTATAAAATAAAACCAGAATTTGGAACAACTGATATTTTTCCAATACTTGAATTTATAGTAGACTTTTCACATTTATCATTCACTTTAAGAAATTTGTGCAGCACTACGCTGACATTATAAGATCAATCAAAAGCCACATCATAGAAACTCAAATGACAAACCATTTAATATTTATAAGGGCACAAAAGGAATTCTTTAGCTTGTACACAACTCAACCAAAAAAAAAAATAAAATAAATAAATGCACCGACAATAGTAAAATAACATACAAACTAGAATTTCACCCAGTTAAAAATTTAAAACATGCAGAAATAGAACTGCAAAACATCCAGAAAGGCAGTAGCAAAGTATAATTGAGGTATTTTTATACAACTGATAAAGACAATAATGATAAGTGCAACTAAATAATAAAACCAATAGAGACAATTCCAACACAAGTTTTTTGCTAAACATTGTAATGATGAAACTAGGATAGAGAATGATTGCAAAATAATTGTTTGTTGATTCCTCTGACTGCAATAAATTGACAAGGATGGCTGAAAAACATAAAGTCCAGCCCGAATTCACTGAAAAAACAAGGCATTCTTCCTATGACTGAGGTTGAATCTGATCTGAAAAGATCTGCATAAATAACAAGCCTGACAGAATGTTATTTTACTATAGATAGAATCAATAGATAAAATCCAGCCTGAAGAAAAAATACAAATCTTGACAACTACCAAAACACTATTCAAAACACAGTCATCAAAAGATAGAATCCAAACACTATTCAAAACACACATTTAAGACATATGAAAATATATCGATAACAGAATGCATATGTGCCGTTTAAATAGCAAAACTACAATAAATGCAGTCATCAAAAGATTATCAAATAACTGCAATCTAAAATGAAATAAGATAATCCAGAGTCAAATAAGGCATAATAGTTAACACTTTTATCTGTAACGAGTAATGACCAACAAAACCTTATTCAAATTATTACTACACTATATTAGCCAATACATCAGATTCTTTATCAATACATATTCCAGTAGCCACTACTAATAGGGTTTAAATAATGTACACCAAAAAATAGCTTTGAAGTCAAACTCGTAAACTAAGTTCTCATCTATATCTTTCACTTTAGTTCTATATTCATATTCTGCAGTGCACAAGATGTAGACCGAGACTTATTTTCTGCACGATTTAGCATAAGTTTTCCCTTCCATTAAGGGTAACCGAAATAGTAAGAAAATTAAAACAGAATCAAACGTCATTGTATATCACCAACAAAACCCCATGTATCTTGAGATGGGGACCTTAGCACCAAGGTATTTTAGCTTTCTAGCCAAACAATCAACCACAAAAGGTATGTAAAAGGTTATCCAATTCATCTCTAAGCTTCAATCCATTTTATACACTCTTTTTGATGTTGAGGTTATCCAATTCTCCCTACAAATAGCTTTTATTAGCTTTTGATACCTCATACCTATACATGCTACCTTGAATAGAGTTTCAGGTCTGATCAACATCAACATTTCCTAGTTGTCACACTTTCTTTGACCATTCAGTTGTTCAGCCCTAATAACGTGTTATTGAATCCGTCCAAAACCATAACAACGATACAAATTTGTTTTGATTCTATAAGTTACTATGTTCTCATCCATGTATTTCTTTCCTAATCACAGCCCCATTGGACCAAACTACTCTAACACAAAATATAACAACTTCGCTAACTATAGATATTTACATAAACAATTTAAATCCTTTAAATATTTCTTCTAGGCATATAAAACTTTAAACTGCAACTATATAAAGATTTGTGTCTCATGAATCAACATTCCTCCCTTTAGAGTATTTCATAACAAATTTATCCCTACCACTCAAAATAAAGACTTCTTGTACTATCCCGAATAAGATGGGATGACTTGCGGCTGATGATACAAAATAACTGAAAACAAATCAAATACACTTTTCCACCTGGAGGATCAAGTAATGAAAATGTGGGCAATACATAACTATAAGATAACTATCCATTTACAATCTAACACTTTGGTACATATGTTATTTGCATATGTTATAGTCTAAAAAACAGGTCACACCATCAGTGGGTTAATTAACTAGGATGAAAGTGAAGATCCAATTTATCAAAAGGCTATATCTAGTGCTATATAATTATGTTGAGTTTACTGTAGCAGCGGCATTAAGAAAAAATCATCGGCGGCGCGATCATTCAACTTTGTGTCTCTTTTTCAGTATAGTGTGTCTTTTTTCATAAGTTCTACAATAATTACCTTCTTTAAAAAATTACATCACAACAGTGATATATAACATATTCAGTTTGGTTCATAATGCATTGTGCAAGATTTGAAGCAAACATTAAAATATTTGTGCAACATTAAGCAGACATTATAACATCTAATTCATAATGCAAATCTTAGAAAATCCAATGACAAACCATTTAATGCAATTCGTGATTGTGAACTATTTAAAATATAGTGCAACATGTGAGAGAATCAACAACTCAAATTAACCAAACTATTCAAAATAAAAAGCAATGTTCAACCTATAGATTCCATCAACCATTAATTAACAATGATCTAACAAGTCGCCAAAATCAGAGCAGGCATAACATAAATAACACAAACAAAAACTCACCATAAATATTTTGCAGTTGAATCCATGCCTAAGGTGATATGAGACTCTCAATGTAGACTTTGGCATGTGTATGTTCATACTTGTTTTGAAACACAGGAATATTCAATGTGCCAGCTTTAGAATCATAAACAACCAACTTGGTATTGTCACATTCAGCCCCATACTCATGACATTGTACCAACAGTTGGTCATTCTCTGAAATATATAAAGCTCTACTGGCTTCTAAATCCTGATCTTGCGGCTGAGGAATGGTGTACAATTTAGTCCAAGACTCTTTATTTCCATACTCCTTCATAATCCAAACATCCAAATATTCATCACTACTTGCAAAGACACACAAGCAATCCCTCAACACACCCAAGTCCCACGAATTATTTTCATTGTCAAAATCAGGTAGCCGAAGCTTTTGATATGACTCCTTCTCTAAATCAAGAGAGATAATGACATCACATGCAAACCAATTAACAGTGCCACTAACAAATACTCCATGTCCACAAATGCGGTCAGAATATGGGATGTCCTCTATTCTTCTCCAATAATCAGTCCCCAAAGTATGAACACTAAACACTTTATTGGGAGAAAAGGCAACAACCTTATAATTATCAATGAAATGATCATATCCAATGGTTAGTAATGACCATTTGTAATTCCCCAAAGGAGGCAATAACTTAAACTTTCTAATGGAAGGGTTCCACAAGAAATAAGAACCATTATTGAGCTTACCACAAAACATGCCATCGCAAGAGCACATCAGCTTCACGCAGTGATGTCCATTTGGAATGTAAATTTGTGTTTGTGCAACAACGGTAGAAGTAGAAAATAGTGACGGGATTGGAGAATCATACATAACTAACTCATAATCATAATCATAATCATGTTCATAAACATTTGGTAGCATGAGGTGGTGGCGCTTGGTTGACATACGAAGATGCTTCTTTGCGAAAATAGGATCAGAAGTAAGAGAATTGAAAAACTTACAAAGGCATCGAAGCTGTACGAGTAATTTCACCGGAAGCCTGCACAGAATCTCGGGAAGGACATCAAAAGGAAGAGTTGGAAGATCCAGCGGTGGGGTTGTTAGGGTTCCGGTGGCCAATCGCTGCCTCTGAGTATTGGTTGTTTCCTCCGCGAGTGAGTGAGAAGAATTGACGGCGTTTCGGTTGTCCTCACCTTTGTTTCCTTGCCCCATTTCTCTAACTCGTAAAGTGAATTGTTTGCTCGCGAGAGAAATAAAGCAGAAACAGACGCTCCACCCTAGTTTCTCGTATCTCGAATTTTTATGTAGATTTTTTTTTTTAAATACACTATTTTTTTTTTTGAGAGAGGATATTTTTTGTCTCTTTCTAGTTTCACCCCATATAATCATAGTTACACCCAAATTATTAAATTTTTTACAATAATACCAAAATTACCCTCTTCATCTAAATTTCTAAAAACCCTTCTTTTACTATCATTCTGAACCCTCACCTCTTTTTCACCCACAAACCACCATGGATATGCAATCAATACCTACTAAAATGGTCAATTGAATCAACATCTCTTCCATTGATACATATTAGATTAATACAAGTAAGTGAATTTCATAAATTTCTTCGAGTTTCTATTTATCGTTTGCTCTATGATTTATGGATGTTTATAGTTGTTGTTAATTTCACGTTTGTCTATCTACATGGATTTGTTTGATTTAAGTTTACGTAGAAAGGTAACGTAATTTAAGTTTACATATAGGTCTCACGTGAATTTAGTTTACGTACATATTCTAAAAAGGAATAACATACACCTAAACTCAGTTTACTTGGTGTATGTAAACCTACGTAAACTCAATTTACATGAACTAAAACTCAGTCTTAACTTACTTATGTAAATTCAGTTTATATAGTGTATGTAAACTCAGTGTACGTAGTGTATGTAAGCTCAGTGTACGTAGTGTATGTAAACCCAGTTTACTTAACTCATGTAAACTGAGTCTGCATACACTACGTAAACTGAGTTTACACCATGTAAACTGAATTTACTTATACATAATTAATGTGCAGTGAACATGAATAAAGGGTATATTAGTAATTTTGGGGTGTAACTTGGATTATTTGGGGTGTGGGTAGTATCTGTCATATTTTTTTTAAATACACTTGAGATGCGTCGCATGAAAAATACTTTTTTTTTTTGGTTACACATTTGAGATGTATAAAAACCATTAATTATTCCTCTCAATTTTTTATTTATTATTTATTGTGCTAACGTTTGAAAATTATGAATGATGTTTTTTATGAAATTTTAATTTGGATTAAAAGTAAAAATATAATTGTTTTTTACTTTCAAATTATAACAAATCAAACTAATCATGATTTTCTATTTCAATGAAACTAACAATATAACAAAAATATATAATCTAAATTCTTATTTTTTTAATGACACCAACAACAATCTTTATTATAGAAAAAACTGTTGTTTAAGTGTATAATTGGGATAATATAATAAAATTGTTCGAATACATTGCCATAAAATGACATAACTCTTAACGTAACGAAAAACTGATAAACAAGAACAAAAAACAAAATTGTAACCTAAAATCAAAGTCTCATTCGTTTCTACCATTGGAGCACCAACCATTACTTCGATCACCCTCTTGAATTTTGCGAGCAGAAATCATACGCTTCCACTGTCCTCCAATTTTGAAGTGCTAATATGAAAGTGATCCAAAAAGTAGAATGTAAAACCATTTGTTGCTGCAATTATTAACATAACCAAAAAATTATTATGTTTGTTCAAGGTCAACTCGTAAAATTTAGGATACTCAAGCATATACAAAAAAAAAAAGTTCATTCAAAATTGGACATATATGCGATTTTCTTTGATATATCTACAAGAATTAAACAACTCACCAAAAATCAAGAAGTAACATCTTAGGGAGACAAATTTTTTCTCATGGAAAAAACTGAACATTAACCTACGTTGATATGGCGGTGGAATGACATTAGGCACATGACCAACATCATCAGCTTTTTCAACAACAAATTTCATAGGAGGATCAAATTTAGGATAACTAATAGTTCGACGAACCTTATCCTTAAGATCAATTCTAAATTAACCCACACCCACAAAAGTAATAGTGACCCAAACGCCTAAACGAATACAATAAAAATTGAGAAGATCTTGTCATCCTTTTGTTAGAAAAACATGACCACTTGGAACCTCTCTACAAACACCATTAACATTTTATGGGTTTGTTTAAATTTTGATTTTTTTTTGGCAAGAAATGATACAATGTTTACATGTAAATGACTTGTATTGCTTTATTGTTTAGATGTTTGAATGTTTATTGTTCAAAAGAATATATTGGAATGCACTCCTTTTTATCGCTTTCCATCTTATATGAGGGAATTCAATGTGAAAACATATAAAGTTATTTGGTAGAATATATGTGTTTTTGCTCTCTTCATTATTTTGAGTTTTCAAACATACTTGCAAATTTTTACACTAAGTATAAGTCACTTCAATGCCAACATTTTTGGCAAACTTTCAAGAATTAAATTTAAACCCAACATCATGATGATACCACATATTTAGGGAGAATGTAAAGTAATGTAGATGAAATTAAATAAAATTGTGCATTTTTTGAATTGATTTCGTGTACTTGTGCAACTTTATTCAACTTTATTCAAATTTATTTAATACCAAAATGTACCAAAAGGCACAACATATTCAAAAGCATATAAAAACATGAAAAAAAATAGACATTACAAGTCATTACATTTAATCATCTCCCTCTTCACACAAGTCAACCGAGTTGTCTTCGACAGTTCCTGGGACACCAGCTTTTTTAAGGAGCAAAATAACAAGTCCTTTCGCTCCTCCTCGGCCTGGATTGATAGTACACCGACACCTTCAAATTGATTTTATTTTAGAGAACCATCGCATTCCATGTAGTGCCATGTCACTATCATTTTTACTTTCTTCTTCTCACCCTCCTTTTTCAATTGAGCATCACCCTGATTCTCAGAAATATGTATCAAATGCAAACATCAATAGTCAAACCTACTCTTATCCTAAAAAATTTACCATAAATTTACAATTTATAACAATTTCAAACATCTAATACTTTCTACCACTATTCATTCAATTCTACTCTAATCAACATCTAACAATTCAATCAAATCATAAAAATCCAACATTATAAAATCAAAAACCATAAATAAAAAATCTAAATATGTGACAATGAAGATCAAAACCAATGCAATAGGATAATAAACACTTACTTGATTTTGGGATTGTAATTGGCGTTGAATGGCTTAAGCTTGGAGAAAATCGCAACAATGAAGATCAAAACCGCAACAATGGAGTTTTGGAAATTTCGATGGTGCTATTGTGTTTTTATAACATAACCCAATGTGAGTTAACTCACGTTGAATGAAGTAAGGTATCGAGTGTGACTTAAGTCACGTTGGTAATACACCTACGCGAGTTAAGTCACAAATAGGTATTTTGGGAAGTTCGGTTGGGAGTGAGCAAAACTTGATGGGAGAAGAGCAATTTTATAACCATATCATGTCAGTTGGGCCAAGTTCTGATGGGCCTGAGGTGGATGGATTTAGAAGTTCAATGGTTTACGAAGATGGAGAGAAGGAGGAAGAAGCTACAACTCCCAAGTGGAAAATTAATTAAAAAAAAAACTATGGAGAGTGCTATGATGTTGGACGCTGCAAAGTGTGTAATCTTAAGAAGGCTAAACTGTACTTTTCGCCCCTTAATTTTTAAAATGTTGCGATTGTAGCCCCCTATTAAAAAAAGAAAAATAATGAACCCTCGTTTAGGAAATATCAAACATGCTATTTTGACCCCCTAAAATAAGGGAAATATGCTTTTTGACCCTTTATCTTTATAAAAAGTTGCGATCATGGCTCCTTTTTAGGACACGTGGCGTCTTCTCAGTAATTTTGGGATAGAAGGGGCTAAATTTTCATTATTTTTTAATAGTGTACCAATATCACAATATTTTGAAACTTAAGGAACAAAAGTGCAGTTTAGCCTAAAAGGTATTGCTGCTCAAGGTCGCAAATAACTTTGCAAGGGGGGGGGGGGGGGGGGAGTAAGATGGTAGGCAGATGAAGTAAAAAAGGGAAGGAAGTGGAAGTATTTCAAGGGGTTCTAGAGGGGGAGAATGGTGATGGTCTGAAGCTGTTGGGGCAGGTGGTGAAAGCCAGGGAGGCTAGAGAAAATTGGGAAGTATGCCTTCCTTCAAGCTCTCAATTAGCGGTCATTACTAAAAATCAGCATATTAGAGACTGCATATTCGGTCCCTATATCTTTCAAATCGGTCACAAACAGATTCATTGACCGAAATAGTGACTAAAAAGAAGAGTTGCTAATACATTGGTAACTGATCCTTTGTAACTGAAACAGAGACCGTCTTCAGCGACTGAATATTTAACCAAGATCAGAGACCGAATTTGTGGCTGAACTTAGTGAGTAAATTAGTGACGAAATTTTGAGACTGAATATGTCACTAATTTTGGTGACTGACTTTGTGACTTATTTTACAACCTGTAAAACAATTGGTCACGAAATCGGTCTCTACTCCCTACGTCCCGCAAAAGATGACCTATTTGAAAATATTCAATTTTGACCTAACTTACTTTGACCGTATTTTTCTATTAATATACAAAGAGAAATAATATCATATAAGATGTCGTTAGATTCGTCTCGATGAGTATTTTCAAATATCAAATTTTCATAATTTTTTCTAATATATTATTCAAGATATTTAAGCTCAAAGTTACGCATTGGTATGCGTAATAAGGTCAACAGTGTCAAGTATTATGGGACGGAGGGAGTAATATATATTGAGCCAAAAAAAAATTAACACAGACTTTTAAACTATGATTTTACCTCTATTTCTATATTAATATCATACACAACAAAATAGACATCTATATATTACACTCGATACCAACAATATACACTCCTTCAAAAAAAAAATATACACAGTAAAATAAGTCTTGGCCTATGCCAATGGTAGTATGATATTTCATTATCTAATAAACTAACTTTATAAAGAAACACAAGAGAAAAATTTTAATCCTTGAATTACATATTCTTAAATAGTTGGAATGCTTGGATCTCCGATTTTTTTCTTGCATCCATAACTCTACTGCTATTGTTGAGCACCACCTGCCAATATCAAGCAACTTAGCATCGTAATATTCTTATCTCGTCGATGAACTCAAGTTCCTCGTGTAGGTTTGCCGCGTTGGTATCGAAGTCTGTGTCGGCACTTGTCCGCTAACTGAGTTCGTTTGCCTCAATGGGGATGATCGCTTCTGTACCGTAAGTAAGCTGGAAAGGTGACTCATCGGTCGTTGAGTGAGGGGTCGTTCGATAAGCCTAGAGGACCTTATGAAGTTCCTCCACCCAACTTATGTTACCCTCGTCGAGCCTTCTTCGTATTCCACATAGGATTACTCTGTTTGCTGCTTCGGCGGCGCCGTTAGCTTGAGGGTGTTCGACGGAAGTGACGCTTTGCTTTATGTTTAAGTTTCTTAGGTAATCTTGAAACTTGTGATAGGTAAACTAAGTTCCATTGTCGGATACCACAAGCGATGGTATTCCAAATCTCGCTAAGATATTTCTCTTGAAGAAACGAAGCACATTTTTGGTCGTGATCTTCGCTAGAGGTTCAACTTCGATTCATTTTGTGGAGTAGTCCACTGCCACCACTAAGTATTTTAGTTGTCTGGCGGCTTTAGGGAATGGTCCCAGGAGGTCGATTCCCCACAATGCGAAAGGCCAAGGGGAAGTTAGCGATGTTAGTTCGGCCGGTGGAGCGTTATGCATGTCCGCACGTCTCTGACACTTATCACATAAAGTAACATAATCTTTTGCGTCCTTGAGCATGGTGGGCTAGAAGTATCCTGCTCGAAGGACTTTTTTGGCGAGGGCTTTTGTACAAAGGTGTTGCCCGCATATACTATCATGAGTTTCGGCTAGGGCTTCTTGGGACTCGTTTGGTCCGAGACACTTGAACAGTGGAATGTTGAAACCTCTTTTGTACAAGGTTCCTTCCACTAAAGTGAATAAGCAGGCTCTCCCTTTTAGTTTCGTCCTCTTTGAGGATCTGTAAGGAGCTCTCCGCCAGTGATGTAGTGGATTAAAGGTCCTCGCCAATCTTGGATCTCTGAGATCGCGTTGATTTCATGAAGGCAAGATTTTTGCCTTTGAATGCTTGGTTTTGTAAGGACTTCTTGTATTACGGTTTTGTTCTCGTTTACTGTTCGCGTGCTAGTCAGTTTGGAGAGGATATCTGCCTTGGCGTTTTGTTCGCGGGGAACATGTACTATGTCGACAGAGTGGAACTCTTTCATTTTGGCTTGCACCATCAGGACGTATTCTTGCAGATATTCCTCTCGAACTAGTCATGCTATCAAATTAGTACCAAACTAAGACTTATATAGCTAACAATTCCAACTATATCAGTTGGTTATAAAAGTTGTAACCAACCTCTAACAACCATTACTGAACACTATCTATCCATAGAACCGTTGTTTTGACCTCATTAGAAAAATTAGTATAGAAAAAGGATGTGGTGGTTTGGTCCAGGAAATGAAAAGTGGTACATTTCTTGGCCGAAAAGTTCTCTCCCTCTTTTTGGTTAACCCTAGTTGACGCACTTGACCCTTTTCCCTTCTCACTTTCTATCTATAGATTCTCTCTCATGACTCTTTTTTTATTAAATGGCTTTAGAGATTGAAGAAACGTGAGTGTTTAATTCTTAAAGTGGATTTTGAGAAAGCCTATGAGTCGATGGAGTGGAGTTTCTTGGAGTATATGCTTTGGAGGATTGGTTTTGTGGGTAAGTGGATTGCTTGGATGAAGGCGTGTGTGTTTAGGGGTAGCGTGTCAATCCTTGTGAATGGGAGTCCAACCGACGAAATAGATATTAAAAGGGGTTTAAAGCAAGGAGATCCGTTGCCTCCTTTCCTTTTTCTTTTGGTTGCAGAAGGTTTTAGTGGGCTTATGGAGAATGCGGTAAACTGTGATCTTTTCAAGATGTTTGAGGTAAAGAAGGGTGGCACGGTGATTTCTCATCTTCAATATGCGGATGAAACTTTGTGTATAGGTGAAGCTTCGATTGAGAATCTTTGGACCCTTAAGGCCTTGTTAAGGGGGTTTGAGATGGTGTCGGGCTCAGAGGTGGATTTCCATAAAAGTTGCCTTATTGGTGTGAATGTTCCGGCAGATTTTTTTCGGGATGATGTCTTCCTTTCTCAATTGTAAAGTGGGTATGATTCCTTTTATGTACTTGGGCATACTGGTTGGTGCTAGTGCGAGGAAGTTGTCAACATGGGAGCCGGTGTTGGAGCAGATTAGTTTAGGAGGTCACATTGTCCTCTTAAATTTTGTGTTAAATTCGATTCCCATTTTCTACCTTTCCTTTTTGAAGATGCCGATTAAGGTGATTAAAAAGGTGGAAGGTATCCAAAGGAGGTTCCTTTGGGGAGGTGTTGGTGATAGAAAGAAGATTTGTTGGGTTAAGTGGAGGAAGGTTTGTCAACCAAGAAGTAAAGGGGGGTGTAACACCCCGTTTTCCCAACATGAAAATTTCATTTAAAATCAGAGTATTTTGATCACAACGGAATGTCACATACTTCAATTAAATCATAAAATGGATAATAATAATTATCCTTCAAATTCAACATCATGAAAAATCTTAAACTATTGCAGCGGAAAATAGTTCAACATTTAGAAGTCTTGGCACGCAGGCCTTATTGAAAAATCTCATAAATTAGTTCATAAAAGAGACACGTAAGGAATAGAAGTAAAAGCAAGCCCCCATCCCGTTACGTATCAGAGCACCTAGACACCAACTGAGAGTCCACTCATGAACGCCTCTAATCTTTATTACCTGCACATTACCCACGGTCGAGGCAACATATACGCAGAAGGGGTGAGATCTCATAATCAATACATTAAGCATATAATCCAATAAAATGCATTTAACAACTTAAACATTAATAACATATCAACAATTAACAATTAGCATAATTTTTCATTACATAACAAATACAATCATCAATACCATTACTAATTCTCATCACAAATCATAATCAACTTAACACTCAACTTGACGACACAACTCATCCTTGACCATGCAACTCTATCAACTCGACAACATCTTGACAACTTAAACATCATGAACCTCTTGATATGCAAATGCATTTGGTACCAATACAGAGCATCAAGCTCCCAACCAACTTATATGAGCGTAATTAGGCTCTTCAGGGCATCAAGCCCCCAACATAGTGAGCAAAAGCTCCAGGGCATCAAGCCCTCACCAATCATGTGAATGACTAAGCATTCCAGGGCATCAAGCCCTCAACCAACTTATATGAGTATGCAATGGACTCAACTTCCAACAACTTAGACAACGACGTGTACAACTCATACGACTCACAATCATGGACAACTTCTTAAATTCCAACAACATAGACCGACTCATGCAACCTCAAGACACTAACAGTCGACAACAGAAAACAGCAGCAACATACAACAATTAACAACGCTTGAATGTGTTAACATTCACATAAGGAATTAATTACATCGATATAAATATCATAAAACATCATTATAGCATTCATGCAGCAACACTTCTAATTTTCAGTCACCATAACAGACTTCTGGAGCTTATGAAAGCATCCTAAACAGCTCTCTAACTTACTTCTAAGGTCATCTCAAGACTACACGTGCGAAAGGATCGCATCGGGACAATTTTGGGCAACTAACAGCTTAACTCGCAGTGGCGAGTAACTTCACTCGCACTGGCGAGCAAAGTGTGCATTCTGGGTTCCTACGTATTTACTCGCAGTGGCGAGTTAGTTTGCTCGCAGTTGCGAGCTCACAGGTCACTCGCAGTTGCGAGTTGCATTGCTCGCAGTTGCGAGTTCTGGGTTCTAGCTCGCAGATGCGAGTGTTCTTGCTCGCAGGTGCGAGCGATGAATGTCAGTACGGCCAGAAACCTAAAAATCACAACTTTTCACCTATATTCATGATTCCTTCATCCAAATAGCATCTAATTATCATCTTAAGTCATATCTAAGGTCTGTATACTAATTTTGCATCAATCTAACATCTGTTCTTGATTTATTCATCAAAATTGATCCTAAACCTAATTCTCAATTCTCACCAAAACTTAACCTAATCATGCTAAATTCATCCTATAGAATTATACCCTTAATAATATTGAAAATTAGTCTCACCCTTACCTGGTTATGATGAAATCGCAGCTCTCCCTCTGGTTCTCCTCTTTTCTGACTTTTCTCCCTTTTTCTCCAAAAACGTACGTATTGTGTTTTCTAACTTTTGTTGTCTATTTATCTCTCCTAATTACTCTTATCACTACTAATTGCTCGTCTCACAACACAGCCCAATTTTCAATATTTTTATTTTATTTATCAAATCTTATTTTATTTAATAATAAAATAAGTCATAACAACATAACAACTTCACCACAACAAAATATCCCTCATAATTCAGTTATAAATCATATAACCCATTCAACTTCATAAATCATAAAATTCACACATATCAGTCATGAAAATCACGTAAATCATATATATAAATATATTTTTAAATAATCGAATAATTAAGACGGGCGTTACAACTCTCCCCAACTTATAGAATTTTCGTCCTCGAAAATTTACCTCAGATCAACGATCCTCACCCTCCGTCTGAGTACCAGATAAAGCAAACACCTTCCCACTAGCTTGAGCCTTCTTAGGTTTCTTGCACTGTGAACCCATGTGACCTTCTTCATCGCAATTAAAACACACCACATCATCATGCTTACACTCTATAATAGTATGTCCCTTTCTACCACAACGAAAGCATCGTTTCACCTCTCCAGTACAAGCATTACGCTTATGGCCCTTCTCACCACATGTGTAGCAAACAACCTCAGCATTAGTATCTTTCCTTCCCGGTTTCCTTTCATCATTCACCCTTTGACTATCCTTATCAGCAGGGGCATTGTAAGGCTTATAACGATTTTGTTGGTTCTTACTCTTCCGCTCATTCCTGATCTTGTAATGGGTTATAGTATCTTCTTCATAAATTCTGCAACTGCTCACCAGCTCGGAAAAATTACGGATCTGCTGATATCCAATGGCCCGCTTGATCTCAGGACGTAATCCATTCTCAAACTTAATACACTTAGAAAATTCAGCAGTCTCAGCAGTGTAGTGTGGATAAAACTTAGCTAATTCCACGAACTTAGCAGCATACTCAGTCACCAACATTTCACCTTGCTTCAACTCAAGAAACTCAATCTCTTTCTTCCCGCGAACATCCTCCGGAAAGTACCTGTTTAGGAACTCCCTCCTAAACACAGCCCAAGTAACGACCGTATCATCTTGCTCTAAGTTAGGTAGAAGACTAACCCACCAGTCATCAGCTTCCTCAGATAGCATGTGCGTACCAAAACGCACCTTCTGACCATCAGTACATTGCATAACTCTGAAAATTCTTTCAACCTCCTTGAGCTACGTCTGTGCTCCATCAGGGTCGTACCTTCCTTTGAAAGTAGGAGGATGATTCCTCACAAAAGTCTCCAACATTCTCACATCAGCATTAACACCAGCACCAGCATTTGGTTGTTGTCCTATAGCTTGGGCCACGGCTTCCAAGGCAGCAGCCATCGCAGCATCATTTCTTCCAGCCATTCTAGTTCTCTTATAACAGATAAGATTTGCAGCTTCCAGTTTTCTTCATTGCGCAACACACAACAATTAGAATAACACAATAAGGATGTCCTAACTGTTAAAACGACACAACTTGACTCACTACTTGGCCGGACGGACCGACCTGCTCTGATACCAATTGTAACACCCCGTTTTCCCAACATGAAAATTTCATTTAAAATCAGAGTATTTTGATCACAACGGAATGTCACATACTTCAATTAAATCATAAAATGGATAATAATAATTATCCTTCAAATTCAACATCATGAAAAATCTTAAACTATTGCAGCGGAAAATAGTTCAACATTTAGAAGTCTTGGCACGCAGGCCTTATTGAAAAATCTCATAAATTAGTTCATAAAAGAGACACGTAAGGAATAGAAGTAAAAGCAAGCCCCCATCCCGTTACGTATCAGAGCACCTAGACACCAACTGAGAGTCCACTCATGAACGCCTCTAATCTTTATTACCTGCACATTACCCACGGTCGAGGCAACATATACGCAGAAGGGGTGAGATCTCATAATCAATACATTAAGCATATAATCCAATAAAATGCATTTAACAACTTAAACATTAATAACATATCAACAATTAACAATTAGCATAATTTTTCATTACATAACAAATACAATCATCAATACCATTACTAATTCTCATCACAAATCATAATCAACTTAACACTCAACTTGACGACACAACTCATCCTTGACCATGCAACTCTATCAACTCGACAACATCTTGACAACTTAAACATCATGAACCTCTTGATATGAAAATGCATTTGGTACCAATACAGAGCATCAAGCTCCCAACCAACTTATATGAGCGTAATTAGGCTCTTCAGGGCATCAAGCCCCCAACATAGTGAGCAAAAGCTCCAGGGCATCAAGCCCTCACCAATCATGTGAATGACTAAGCATTCCAGGGCATCAAGCCCTCAACCAACTTATATGAGTATGCAATGGACTCAACTTCCAACAACTTAGACAACGACGTGTACAACTCATACGACTCACAATCATGGACAACTTCTTAAATTCCAACAACATAGACCGACTCATGCAACCTCAAGACACTAACAGTCGACAACAGAAAACAGCAGCAACATACAACAATTAACAACGCTTGAATGTGTTAACATTCACATAAGGAATTAATTACATCGATATAAATATCATAAAACATCATTATAGCATTCATGCAGCAACACTTCTAATTTTCAGTCACCATAACAGACTTCTGGAGCTTATGAAAGCATCCTAAACAGCTCTCTAACTTACTTCTAAGGTCATCTCAAGACTACACGTGCGAAAGGATCGCATCGGGACAATTTTGGGCAACTAACAGCTTAACTCGCAGTGGCGAGTAACTTCACTCGCACTGGCGAGCAAAGTGTGCATTCTGGGTTCCTACGTATTTACTCGCAGTGGCGAGTTAGTTTGCTCGCAGTTGCGAGCTCACAGGTCACTCGCAGTTGCGAGTTGCATTGCTCGCAGTTGCGAGTTCTGGGTTCTAGCTCGCAGATGCGAGTGTTCTTGCTCGCAGGTGCGAGCGATGAATGTCAGTACGGCCAGAAACCTAAAAATCACAACTTTTCACCTATATTCATGATTCCTTCATCCAAATAGCATCTAATTATCATCTTAAGTCATATCTAAGGTCTGTATACTAATTTTGCATCAATCTAACATCTGTTCTTGATTTATTCATCAAAATTGATCCTAAACCTAATTCTCAATTCTCACCAAAACTTAACCTAATCATGCTAAATTCATCCTATAGAATTATACCCTTAATAATATTGAAAATTAGTCTCACCCTTACCTGGTTATGATGAAATCGCAGCTCTCCCTCTGGTTCTCCTCTTTTCTGACTTTTCTCCCTTTTTCTCCAAAAACGTACGTATTGTGTTTTCTAACTTTTGTTGTCTATTTATCTCTCCTAATTACTCTTATCACTACTAATTGCTCGTCTCACAACACAGCCCAATTTTCAATATTTTTATTTTATTTATCAAATCTTATTTTATTTAATAATAAAATAAGTCATAACAACATAACAACTTCACCACAACAAAATATCCCTCATAATTCAGTTATAAATCATATAACCCATTCAACTTCATAAATCATAAAATTCACACATATCAGTCATGAAAATCACGTAAATCATATATATAAATATATTTTTAAATAATCGAATAATTAAGACGGGCGTTACAGGGGGTTTAGCGTGAGAGGCATTAAAATGGTCAATATTAGTCTTCTTGTTGTGCATCAGGTTGCCCCTTGCCCTTTTCATTAGTCTTCTTGCTAAATGGAGATGGCGGCTCCTTGATGAGGACTCGGCGTTGTGGAAAGAGGTACTAGATGATAAATATGGGCCTATGGTGAGTCATAGCAGTAGGTTGGTGAGGGAGGTATGCCCTTCCTATTCTTCGCGTTGGTGGAAAGACTTAATGGGGTTGGAGGCACAAGGGGTTTGGTTGTTTTATAAGGAGTTGGTTAGAATGATGGGTGATGGTTCCAATACGTTTTTTTGGAAGGGTCCGTGGGTGTCTAACGTTCCTTTATTGGAGGCTTTTCCATGCCTTTTTTCCTTAGTTACTTCTCATGATGGGATGGTGAGTGATTTTTATGATAGGAATTTGGAGGGGGGAAGGTGGAGGTTTTGTTGGCGGCGAGAGTTGTTTGAATGGGAAAAGGAGCTATTAAGCTCTCTTTTGGTGCGGTTAGAAGGGGTTGTGAGGGGGAATGGTGTGGATTCTTGGGTGTGGAAACCGGACAAGGAGGGGTTTTTTTTTTCTTCCATTAAGTCATGTTTTTTACTTCTCCAAAACTAAAGCCTTCTAGTGGAGACTTGAATTATGAGGAGGAGGTGATTTTCCGGGATAATTGGAGGAGTAAGGCGCCGGGAAAGGTGTTGGCTTTTTCGTGGACCTTGTTACTTGATAGGATTCCGACTAAGGTCAACCTTGCTAAGAGACGGCTCATGGGACAAAAGATTCTAAGTGGTGTGTTTTTTGTGAGCATGAAGATGAATCGGCGGTCTTTTCCTTCATCGCGACATGATATCAAAAGTTTGGCAGGCGGTGATGGCGTGGTTGAATGTTTACTTTATCACTCCCCTGAATCTTTTCATTCACGCTTTTTGTTGGTCTAGAGAGGTGAGACCTAAGAACCTTAGGAGAGGGTCATG
Organism: Medicago sativa; assembly: GCF_051527215.1. Classification (NCBI taxonomy): domain Eukaryota; kingdom Viridiplantae; phylum Streptophyta; class Magnoliopsida; order Fabales; family Fabaceae; genus Medicago; species Medicago sativa. The sequence continues at coordinate 8,100,075 of NC_140751.1, read as the reverse complement.
GTTGATTTGGCATGCAGTGGTTTGGGTGGTTTGGAAGACTAGAAATAATCGGATTTTTAATAATAAAGATTAATGGGGTGGAGGAGATGGTGGACCAATTTAAAGTGTTGTCATGGCAATGGAGTGTGTCTAGATTGAAAATAACGACGTGCTTGTTCTATGAATGGTGTTGGAACCCTCTCTTTTGTCTCGGTAGCTGACCCGGGTGAGATGGTTTTGGGGGTTTTCGGGTGTTGTTTGAGGCTGGTAGCTGGCTGAGGGGCTGTTTGTTTTGGGTTGTTGTTTTTGCTTCTGCTGTCATTTTTTCTGTTTAGTTGTCAGTTTTTGGACGCTATGTTTTAGCCAGGAAGCAGTGCTTGTTTTTCTTGGTTCTCACTAGCTGCGGGTGTGCTCTCTGTGAGTGGTGGTTGTTGTAGCTGCGTGGACAGAAGCTAGTTCGGCTGTGCTTCTGCTGTGGTTCAATGTTGTCCTAGGTGGCTGTCCGGTTTTTCGGTGGCGGTTTTTGTTGTTTAAGTCTTTGTTCTGTTATAGACTTTGTTTTTAGGGTTTTTTTTTATTGAGTTCTATCTTGGTGGAGAGGTGCATCTTGTTTTATGGCCCTCTTTATTTGTACTCTTTTTCCTCCTCCGCGGGTTAAGTCCATCTTGTGCTAGCCTTGCTTAATATATTTTGATGATTAAAAAAAAAAATCAATTAAAGCCATTTAATGACACGCGCAGATTCAACATATGCTTAGCCAATGAAGTGGGAAACACTAGCTTTTGACATGGTTTGGTTTTCTTATTTCTGGTTAGTCTATTGATGATTTGTGGCGCAATGATTTGAAGCATTGGTTCATATCATTAATTTACTAAAATGCCTCTCACTAAAATATGCCCTTAAGGGGAATAAAAAGACAAATATTCACTATCTTTCAAGCAAATTATGATTTCAAGAATTGGATCCTATCATTAATTGTCCAGATAATTTTTCCTGTAACATGACTGAACTTTGATTTTCAAGCACTATCCTAATCATGTGGGAAATATAATTTAAAGCTATCTAAATTTAAGGGGAAAAAAGTTGTAATTTTTTTTTAAAGCATTCATGTTTTTCAAGTAAAACCTTTTTCACTATATATAAATTTTCATTGTTTATGAGAATGGTCAACTAGCTTAGCTTTTTCAGGTAGAACAAGAATAACACAGTGAAACATTCAAGTCAAACATTTAATTTAGTGAGTGTTTGTTTTGGAGGTGGGAGTGAAGTAGATGTGCATCTACTAAAAAGCTACAAATAGTCGCTTCTCTATTTGCACGTTCAATAACCCTCAAACATACGGCAGCGGCAAGAAAACACAAAACCAAACATACCATTAGACCTTTGAGGATTGTATTTTCCATCAAACAACATAAAATGATAAAGTCACAGACAAGTTTATCCTATTTATTTAGAACATATAGTTTTTTCACCTCATCTAATTTGACTCCATAAGAAATAAACAAACTTAACTTGGGAATTCCACAACTCTAGAAATTATCTTTTTCCACCAACATCTTCAGCAAAGCTCCAGATAAAAAAAATTAACCTAAGCAATTCAGTCAGCCATTGAATAACCCTTCTACTGAAAGGTAGAAACAAAACCAACCTGAAAAAGAGACATTTCAATTATAAGGTTATAAGTTAAAAGGGGTAATTTGAGGCTTCAGGTGCAACTAAAATTAAAATATTGAGATATTATATGGCAACACACAAATAGAAAGGAACTTCACTACAATCTCAAATATGCTACAACAAACACATTCAGGCCATTTCACCGATGTTATGAATAGTAAAATGCGTTGCGCATGTGTAAGAAGTAAAGAATATTGTTTACACAACAATATGATCATATTTTTTGAAGCAAAACAACTTTAAAACCCCTGCAAATAAAAGACCACAATATACAAAACCTCCATTTTTACAAGAATAACCAGTCCATTACACACTATCATAATGCAGTATCTAAAAGATAAAAACATATCTCAAGCTTTAGAATTAGACAATAAGATCAATCACAATTGTAATTAGAATAAGCACTATCACAAAAAACAACAATACCCTTTCCATTATCTTGGACTCACAAGAAGAAATGGGCAATGACGTATCAGCCTCCAAAGACTTCACATTATCAGCATCTTTTCTTATTCCACCACTTCTTCCAATCTTTAACTTTGAAAGACCTATTTTAGTATTCAAGTGATCGTGTTTCTGCAGCACCTCTTTTTGGTGCTTTATTCCCTTCTGTATTTGAAGATTATTGCATAGGTGTATACATGCCTCAAAAGTGATAGCATTGTCTTGATCATGTTGGAAACATTTCTTCACATTTTACTATATAAATTCATGGGGGGTGGGGGGAAGAACCCTTAAATAGAACTTGAAAGCCCAAAAGAAAATGAGTAAAGGATTAAGCAGGAGATCTAAATTTCCAATTGTTCACAAAAACTTTCAAGAGACTCTTTCAACTTATTTCTTGACTCAGTTGACTTAACTTATTTATTTATTTAGCATGAATAAAAATCACAGATACAAGGTCACTTTCATGTTAAGCCAAACCCACTCAACATGTACAATTTTGCAGGTCACTCTAAATAATGATCATTTCATTCCTTTCCTTTCTCCATTCCCACAAAAAAAAAAAATCAACTAAACCAACAAATTTCCTTTCCTTCCTTTCCCCATTCCCACAAACAAGGCCAACCACATAGGAATAAAATAGAAGCTTTTAAATAGATATTGGATAAGTGATTTCATCTAAGAAAATGAAATCCATCAATATTTATATGGGCACAGAACGAACTCTTTACCTTGTACACAATTCAACCAAAACAAAAAAATTAAAACAAATACACAGACAATAGTAAAATAATGCACAAACCAGAATTATGTCAGAATTCAAAACATGCGGAAATAGAACTGCAAAACCACCAGAATGCAGTAGCAAAGTATAATCAAGGTATTGTTAAAAAACTGATAAAGACAATAATGATAAGTGCAACTAAATAATAAAACCAATAAGACATTTCCGACACAAGTTTTTTGCTAAATTATTAAAGTATTAAACATTCTAATAATGAAAGTAGGATAGAGATTGAACACGAGATATTCAGCTCCAGCCCGAATTAATTGAAAAAACAAGGCATTCCTCCTACAGCTGAGGTTGAATCGACTCCGAAAAGATCTGCAGAAATAACAAGCCAAAATAACTTATTCATTAAAACAATAAATCCAGAACATAACAAAATTAACAAGTTCAACAAATCTGAAAAATAAAATGTAAACAAACATACAGTGTTAACAAAGTTAAGGCAAACAATAGTTAGAATCTAACCACTATTGTGTCTAGTCTAGTATTAAGAACAGGCATGTAAGACATGAAAATATATCGATAACAGAATACATACGTGCCATTTAAATTGCAAAACTAAAATAAATGCAGCCATCAAAAGATTATCATATAACTGCAATCCTACATGAAATAATAAAATCCAGAGTCAAATAAGGCATAATAGTTAACAATTTTATCTGTAACGAGTAATAACAAACACAACCTTATTCAATTTATTACTACACTATAATCAGCCAATACATCAGATTCTTGTTTCAATACATATTCCAGTAGTCACTACTAATAGGATATAAATAATGTACATCCAAAAAATGGCTTTGAAGTCATACTCATAAACTAAGTGCTCATCTTTATCTTTCACTTTAGTTCTATATTCACATTCTGCAGTGCACAAGATGTAGACCGAGACTTATGTTCTACACGGTTTAGTATAAATTTTCCCTTCCAATAAGGATAACTGAAACAGTAAGAAAATTAAAACAGAATCAAACGTCCTTGTATATATCACCAACAAAATCTTTCAACTGTGTCTCATGAATCAACATTAAACCCTTTAGAGTATTTCATCAGTAATTTATCACTACCACTTCAAATCAAGACTACTCAAAAATAAAATAAAATCAGTGTCAGTGTCATTAAGAATAAGATGGGATGACTTGTGGTTGATGATACAAAATAACTAAAAACAAATCAAAAACCCTCTTCCACCTGGAGGATCAAGTAATGAAAATGTGGGAAATACATAACTATAAGATAACTATCCATTTACAATTCAACACTTTGGTACATTGGTTATTTGCATATGTTATAGTTTAAAAAACAGTTCACACCATCAGTGGGAATATTAACTAGATTGAAAGTGAAGATCCAATTTGTCAAAAGGCTACATCTAGTACTGTATAACTTATGTTGAGAATCATCGGCAGCATGAGATCATTCAACTGTCTCTTTTTCAGTATATTGTGCCTTTTTTATACAAGTTCTACAATAGTTATCTTCTTTAAAAAATTACATCACAATAGTGTTATATAACATATTCAGTGTTGTTCATAATGCATTGTGCAAGATTTGAAGCAAACATTAAAATATTTGTGCAACACTACGCAGACACTACGCAGACATTATTACATCTAATTCATAACGCAAATCTTAGAAAAATCCAATGACAAACCATTTAATGTAATTCATGATTAATCAAACTATTGAAAATAAAAATCAATGTTCAACCTATAGATTCCATCAACCATTAATTAACAATGATCTAACAAGTCACCAAAATCAGAGCAGGCATAACATAAATAACAGAAACAAAAACTAACCATATATATGTTGCAGTTGAATCCATGCTTAAGGTGATATGAGACTCTCAATGTAGACTTTGGCATGTGTATGTTCATAGTTGTTTTGAAACACAGGAATATTCGATGTGCCAGCTTTAGAATCATAAACAACCAACTTCATATCGTCACATTCAGCCCCATACTTATGACATTGTACCAATAGTTGGTCATCCTCTGAAATATATAAAGCTCTACTGGGTTCTAAATCCTGATCTATCAGGCTAGGAATAGTGTACAATTTAGTCCAAGACTCTTGATTTCCATACTCCTTCATAATCCAAACATCCAAATATTCATCACTACTTGCAAAGACACACAAGCAATCAGTCAGCACACCCAAGTCCCACGAATTATTTTCATTGTCGAAATCAGGTAGCCGAAGCTTTTGATATGACTCCTTCTCTAAATCAAGAGAGATAATGACATCCCATGCAAACCAATTAACAGTGCCACTAACAAATAGTCCATGTCCACTAATGGGGTTAGAAAATGGGATGTCCTCTATTCTTCTCCAATAATCAGTCCCCAAAGTATGAACACTAACCACTTTATTGGGAGAAAGGGCAACAACCTTATAATTATCAATGAAATGATCATATCCAATGGTTAGTAATGACCATTTGTAATTCCCCAAAGGAGGCAATAACTTAAACTTTCTAATGGAAGGGTTCCACAAGAAATAAGAACCATTATTGAGCTTACCACAAAACATGCCATCGCAAGAGCACATCAGCCTCACGCAGTGATGTCCATTTGGAATGTAAATTTGTGTTTGTGCAACAACGGTAGAAGTAGAAAATAGTGACGGGATTGGAGAATCATACATAACTAACTCATAATCATAATCATAATCATGTTCATAAACATTTGGTAGCATGAGGTGGTGGCGCTTGGTTGACATACGAAGATGCTTCTTTGCGAAAATAGGATCAGAAGTAAGAGAATTGAAAAACTTACAAAGGCATCGAAGCTGTACGAGTAATTTCACTGGAAGCCTGCACAGAATCTCGGGAAGGACATCAAAAGGAAGAGTTGGAAGATCCAGCGGTGGGGTTGTTAGGGTTCCGGTGGCCAATCGCTGCCTCTGAGTATTGGTTGTTTCCTCCGCGAGTGAGTGAGAAGAATTGACGGCGTTTCGGTTGTCCTCACCTTTGTTTCCTTGCCCCATTTCTCTAACTCGTAAAGTGAATTGTTTGCTCGCGAGAGAAATAAAGCAGAAACAGACGCTCCACCCTAGTTTCTCGTATCTCGAATTTTTATGTAGATTTCTTTTCTTTTTTTAAATACACTATTTTTTTTTTTGAGAGAGGATATTTTTTTTAAATACACTTGAGATGCGTCACATGAAAAATACTTTTTTTTTTTTGGTTACACATTTGAGATGTATAAAAACCATTTATTATTCCTCTCAATTTTTTATTTATTATTTATTGTGCTAACGTTTGAAAATTATGAACGATGTTTTTTATGAAATTTTAATTTGGATTAAAAGTAAAAATATAATTGTTTTTTACTTTCAAATTTAGGATAACTAATAGTTCGACGAACCTTATCCTTAAGATCAATTCTAAATTAACCCACACCCACAAAAGTCATAGTGACCCAAACGCCTAAACGAATACAATAAAAATTGAGAAGATCGTCATCCTTTTGTTAGAAAAACATGACCACTTGGAACCTCTCTACAAACACCATTAACATTTTATGGGTTTGTTTAAATTTTGATTTTTTTTTGGCAAGAAATGATACAATGTTTACATGTAAATGACTTGTATTGCTTTATTGTTTAGATGTTTGAATGTTTATTGTTCAAAAGAATATATTGGAATGCACTCCTTTTTATCGCTTTCCATCTTATATGAGGGAATTCAATGTGAAAACATATAAAGTTATTTGGTAGAATATATGTGTTTTTGCTCTCTTCATTATTTTGAGTTTTCAAACATACTTGCAAATTTTTACACTAAGTATAAGTCACTTCAATGCCAACATTTTTGGCAAACTTTCAAGAATTAAATTTAAACCCAACATCATGATGATACCACATATTTAGGGAGAATGTAAAGTAACGTAGATGAAATTAAATAAAATTGTGCATTTTTTGCATTGATTTCGTGTACTTGTGCAACTTTATTCAACTTTATTCAAATTTATTTAATACCAAAATGTACCAAAAGGCACAACATATTCAAAAGCATATAAAAACATGAAAATAAATAGACATTACAAGTCATTACATTTAATCATCTCCCTCTTCACACAAGTCAACCGAGTTGTCTTCGACAGTTCCTGGGACACCTGCTTTTTTAAGGAGCAAAATAACAAGTCCTTTCGCTCCTCCTCGGCCTGGATTGATAGTACACCGACACCTTCAAATTGATTTTATTTTAGAGAACCATCGCATTCCATGTAGTGCCAGTCACTATCATTTTTACTTTCTTCTTCTCACCCTCCTTTTTCAATTGAGCATCACCCTGATTCTCAGAAATATGTATCAAATGCAAACATCAATAGTCAAACCTACTCTTATCCTAAAAAATTTACCATAAATTTACAATTTATAACAATTTCAAACATCTAATACTTTCTACCACTATTCATTCAATTCTACTCTAATCAACATCTAACAATTCAATCAAATCATAAAAATCCAACATTATAAAATCAAAAACCATAAATAAAAAATCTAAATATGTGACAATTTATTCAAAAAATCTAATAATTCAATAAAAAAACCAATGCAATAGGATAATAAACACTTACTTGATTTTGGGATTGTAATTGGCGTTGAATGGCTTAAGCTTGGAGAAAATCACAACAATGAAGATCAAAACCGCAACAATGGAGTTTTGGAAATTTCGATGGTGCTATTGTGTTTTTATAACATAACCCAATGTGAGTTAACTCACGTTGAATGAAGTAAGGTATCGAGTGTGACTTAAGTCACGTTGGTAATACACCTACGCGAGTTAAGTCACAAATAGGTATTTTGGGAAGTTCGGTTGGGAGTGAGCAAAACTTGATGGGAGAAGAGCAATTTTATAACCATATCATGTCAGCTGGGCCAAGTTCTGATGGGCCTGAGGTGGATGGATTTAGAAGTTCAATGGTTTACGAAGATGGAGAGAAGGAGGAAGAAGCTACAACTCCCAAGTGGAAAATTAATTAAAAAAAAAAACTATGGAGAGTGCTATGATGTTGGACGCTGCAAAGTGTGTAATCTTAAGAAGGCTAAACTGTACTTTTCGCCCCTTAATTTTTAAAATGTTGCGATTGTAGCCCCCTATTAAAAAAAGAAAAATAGTGACCCCTCGTTTAGGAAATATCAAACATGCTATTTTGACCCCCTAAAATAAGGGAAATATGCTTTTTGGCCCTTTATCTTTATAAAAAGTTGCGATCATGGCTCCTTTTTAGGACACGTGGCGTCTTCTCAGTAATTTTGGGATAGAAGGGGCCAAATTTTCATTATTTTTTAATAGCGTACCAATATCACAATATTTTGAAACTTAAGGAACAAAAGTGCAGTTTAGCCTAAAAGGTATTGCTGCTCAAGGTCGCAAATAACTTTGCAAGGGGGGGGGGGGGGGGGGGGTAAGATGGTAGGCAGATGAAGTAAAAAAGGGAAGGAAGTGGAAGTATTTCAAGGGGTTCTAGAGGGGGAGAATGGCGATGGTTTGAAGCTGTTGGGGCAGGTGGTGAAAGCCAGGGAGGCTAGAGAAAATTGGGAAGTATGCCTTCCTTCAAGCTCTCAATTAGCGGTCATTACTAAATATCAGCATATTAGAGACTGCATAATCGGTCCCTATATCTTTCAAATCGGTCACAAACAGATTCATTGACCGAAATAGTGACTAAAAAGAAGAGTTGCTAATACACTGGTAACTGATCCTTTGTAACTGAAACAGAGACCGTCTTCAGTGACTGAATATTTAACCAAGATCAGAGACCGAATTTGTGGCTGAACTTAGTGAGTAAATTAGTGACGAAATTTTGAGACTGAATATGTCACTAATTTTGGTGACTGACTTTGTGACTTATTTTACAACCTGTAAAACAATTGGTCACGAAATCGGTCTCTACTCCCTACGTCCCGCAAAAGATGACCTATTTGAAAATATTCAATTTTGACCTAACTTACTTTGACCGTATTTTTCTATTAATATACAAAGAGAAATAATATCATATAAGATGTCGTTAGATTCGTCTCGATGAGTATTTTCAAAATATCAAGTTTTCATAATTTTTTCTAATATATTATTCAAGATATTTAAGCTCAAAGTTATGCATTGGTATGCGTAATAAGGTCAACAGTGTCAAGTATTATGGGACGGAGGGAGTAATATATATTGAGCCAAAAAAAAAAATTAAAACAGACTTTTAAACTATGATTTTACCTCTATTTCTATATTAATATCATACACAACAAAATAGACATCTATATATTACACTCGATACCAACAATATACACTCCTTCAAAAAAAAATATACACAGTAAAATAAGTCTTGGCCTATGCCAATGGTAGTATGATATTTCATTATCTAATAAACTAAATTTATAAAGAAACACAAGAGAAAAATTTTAATCCTTGAATTACATATTCTTAAATAGTTGGAATGCTTGGATCTCCGATTTTTTTCTTGCATCCATAACTCTACTGCTATTGTTGAGCACCACCTGCCAATATCAAGCAACTTAGCATCGTAATATTCTTATCTCGTCGATGAACTCAAGTTCCTCGTGTAGGTTTGCCGCGTTGGTATCGAAGTCTGTGTCGGCACTTGTCCGCTAACTGAGTTCGTTTGCCTCAATGGGGATGACCGCTTCTGTACCGTAAGTAAGCTGGAAAGGTGACTCATCGGTCGTTGAGTGAGGGGTTGTTCGATAAGCCTAGAGGACCTTATGAAGTTCCTCCACCCAACTTATGTTACCCTCGTCGAGCCTTCTTCGTATTCCACATAGGATTACTCTGTTTGCTGCTTCGGCGGCGCCGTTAGCTTGAGGGTGTTCGACGGAAGTGACGCTTTGCTTTATGTTTAAGTTTCTTAGGTAATCTTGAAACTTGTGATAGGTAAACTAAGTTCCATTGTCGGATACCACAAGCGATGGTATTCCAAATCTCGCTAAGATATTTCTCTTGAAGAAACGAAGCACATTTTTGGTCGTGATCTTCGCTAGAGGTTCAACTTCGATCCATTTTGTGGAGTAGTCCACTGCCACCACTAAGTATTTTAGTTGTCTGGCGGCTTTAGGGAATGGTCCCAGGAGGTCGATTCCCCACAATGCGAAAGGCCAAGGGGAAGTTAGCGATGTTAGTTCGGCCGGTGGAGCGTTATGCATGTCCGCACGTCTCTGACACTTATCACATAAAGTAACATAATCTTTTGCGTCCTTGAGCATGGTGGGCTAGAAGTATCCTGCTCGAAGGACTTTTTAGGCGAGGGCTTTTGTACAAAGGTGTTGCCCGCATATACTATCATGAGTTTCGGCTAGGGCTTCTTGGGACTCGTTTGGTCCGAGACACTTGAACAGTGGAATGTTGAAACCTCTTTTGTACAAGGTTCCTTCCACTAAAGTGAATAAGCAGGCTCTCCCTTTTAGTTTCGTCCTCTTTGAGGATCTGTAGGGAGCTCTCCGCCAGTGATGTAGTGGATTAAAGGTCCTCGCCAATCTTGGATCTCTGAGATCGCGTTGATTTCATGAAGGCAAGATTTTTGCCTTTGAATGCTTGGTTCTGTAAGGACTTCTTGTATTACGGTTTTGTTCTCGTTTACTGTTCGCGTGCTAGTCAGTTTGGAGAGGATGTCTGCCTTGGCGTTTTGTTCGCGGGGAACATGTACTATGTCGACAGAGTGGAACTCTTTCATTTTGGCTTGCACCATCGGGACGTATTCTTGCAGATATTCCTCTCGAACTAGTCATGCTATCAAATTAGTACCAAACTAAGACTTATATAGCTAACAATTCCAACTATATCAGTTGGTTATAAAAGTTGTAACCAACCTCTAACAACCATTACTGAACACTATCTATCCATAGAACCGTTGTTTTGACCTCATTAGAAAAATTAGTATAGAAAAAGGATGTGGTGGTTTGGTCCAGGAAATGAAAAGTGGTACATTTCTTGGCCGGAAAGTTCTCTCCCTCTTTTTGGTTAACCCTAGTTGACGCACTTGACCCTTTTCCCTTCTCACTTTCTATCTATAGATTCTCTCTCATGACTCTTTTTTTATTAAATGGCTTTAGAGATTGAGGAAACGTGAGTGTTTAATTCTTAAAGTGGATTTTGAGAAAGCCTATGAGTCGATGGAGTGGAGTTTCTTGGAGTATATGCTTTGGAGGACTGGTTTTGTGGGTAAGTGGATTGCTTGGATGAAGGCGTGTGTGTTTAGGGGTATCGTGTCAATCCTTGTGAATGGGAGTCCAACCGACGAAATAGATATTAAAAGGGGTTTAAAGCAAGGAGATCCGTTGCCTCCTTTCCTTTTTCTTTTGGTTGCAGAAGGTTTTAGTGGGCTTATGGAGAATGCGGTAAACTGGGATCTTTTCAAGATGTTTGAGGTAAAGAAGGGTGGCACGGTGATTTCTCATCTTCAATATGCGGATGAAACTTTGTGTATAGGTGAAGCTTCGATTGAGAATCTTTGGACCCTTAAGGCCTTGTTAAGGGGGTTTGAGATGGTGTCGGGCTCAGAGGTGGATTTCCATAAAAGTTGCCTTATTGGTGTGAATGTTCCGGCAGATTTTTTTCGGGATGATGTCTTCCTTTCTCAATTGTAAAGTGGGTACGATTCCTTTTATGTACTTGGGCATACTGGTTGGTGCTAGTGAGAGGAAGTTGTCAACATGGGAGCCGGTGTTGGAGCAGATTAGTTTAGGAGGTCACATTGTCCTCTTAAATTTTGTGTTAAATTCGATTCCCATTTTCTACCTTTCCTTTTTGAAGATGCCGATTAAGGTGATTAAAAAGGTGGAAGGTATCCAAAGGAGGTTCCTTTGGGGAGGTGTTGGTGATAGAAAGAAGATTTGTTGGGTTAAGTGGAGGAAGGTTTGTCAACCAAGAAGTAAAGGGGGGTTTAGCGTGAGAGGCATTAAAATGGTCAATATTAGTCTTCTTGTTGTGCATAAGGTTGCCCCTTGCCCTTTTCATTAGTCTTCTTGCTAAATGGAGATGGCGGCTCCTTGATGAGGACTCGGCGTTGTGGAAAGAGGTACTAGATGATAAATATGGGCCTATGGTGAGTCATAGCAGTAGGTTGGTGGGGGAGGTATGCCCTTCCTATTCTTCGCGTTGGTGGAAAGACTTAATGGGGTTGGAGGCACAAGGGGTTCGGTTGTTTTATAAGGAGTTGGTTAGAACGATGGGTGATGGTTCCAATACGTTTTTTTGGAAGGGCCCGTGGGTGTCTAACGTTCCTTTATTGGAGGCTTTTCCATGCATTTTTTCCTTAGTTACTTCTCATGATGGGATGGTGAGTGATTTTTATGATAGGAATTTGGAGGGGGGAAGGTGGAGGTTTTGTTGGCGGCGAGAGTTGTTTGAATGGGAAAAGGAGCTATTAAGCTCTCTTTTGGTGCGGTTAGAAGGGATTGTGAGGGGGAATGGTGTGGATTCTTGGGTGTGGAAACCGGAAAAGGAGGGGTTTTTTTTTTCTTCCATTAAGTCATGTTTTTTACTTCTCCAAAACTAAAGCCTTCTAGTGGAGACTTGAATTATGAGGAGGAGGTGATTTTCCGGGATAATTGGAGGAGTAAGGCGCCGGGAAAGGTGTTGGCTTTTTCGTGGACCTTGTTACTTGATAGGATTCCGACTAAGGTCAACCTTGCTAAGAGACGGCTCATGGGACAAAAGATTCTAAGTGGTGTGTTTTTTGTGAGCATGAAGATGAATCGGCGGTCTTTTCCTTCATCGCGACATGATATCAAAAGTTTGGCAGGAGGTGATGGCGTGGTTGAATGTTTACTTTATCACTCCCCTGAATCTTTTCATTCACGCTTTTTGTTGGTCTAGAGAGGTGAGACCTAAGAACCTTAGGAGAGGGTCATGGTTGATTTGGCATGCAGTGGTTTGGGTGGTTTGGAAGACTAGAAATAATCGAATTTTTAATAATAAAGATTAATGGGGTGGAGGAGATGGTGGACCAATTTAAAGTGTTGTCATGGCAATGGAGTGTGTCTAGATTGAAAATAACGACATGCTTGTTCTATTAATGGTGTTGGAACCCTCTCTTTTGTCTTGGTAGCTGACCCGGGTGAGATGGTTTTGGGGGTTTTTCGGGTGTTGTTTGAGGCTGGTAGCTGGCTGAGGGGCTGTTTGTTTTGGGTTGTTGTTTTTGCTTCTGCTGTCATTTTTTCTGTTTAGTTGTCAGTTTTTGGACGCTGTGTTTTAGCCAGGAAGCAGTGCTTGTTTTTCTTGGTCCTCACTAGCTGCGGGTGTGCTCTCTGTGAGTGGTGGTTGTTGTAGCTGCGTGGACAGAAGCTAGTCCGGCTGTGCTTCTGCTGTGGTTCAATGTTGTCCTAGGTGGCTGTCCGGTTTTTCGGTGGCGGTTTTTGTTGTTTAAGTCTTTGTTCTGTTATAGACTTTGTTTTTAGGGTTTTTTTTTATTGAGTTCTATCTTGGTGGAGAGGTGCATCTTGTTTTATGGCCCTCTTTATTTGTACTCTTTTTCCTCCTCCGCGGGTTAAGTCCATCTTGTGCTAGCCTTGCTTAATATATTTTGATGATTAAAAAAAAAATCAATTAAAGCCATTTAATGACACGCGCAGATTCAACATATGCTTAGCCAATGAAGTGGGAAACACTAGCTTTTGACATGGTTTGGTTTTCTTATTTCTGGTTAGTCTATTGATGATTTGTGGCGCAATGATTTGAAGCATTGGTTCATATCATTAATTTACTAAAATGCCTCTCACTAAAATATGCCCTTAAGGGGAATAAAAAGACAAATATTCACTATCTTTCAAGCAAATTATGATTTCAAGAATTGGATCCTATCATTAATTGTCCAGATAATTTTTCCTGTAACATTCAAGCACTATCCTAATCATGTGGGAAATATAATTTAAAGCTATCTAAATTTAAGGGGAAAAAAGTTGTAATTTTTTTTTAAAGCATTCATGTTTTTCAAGTAAAACCTTTTTCACTATATATAAATTTTCATTGTTTATGAGAATGGTCAACTAGCTTAGCTTTTTCAGGTAGAACAAGAATAACACAGTGAAACATTCAAGTCAAACATTTAATTTAGTGAGTGTTTGTTTTGGAGGTGGGAGTGAAGTAGATGTGCATCTACTAAAAAGCTACAAATAGTCGCTTCTCTATTTGCACGTTCAATAACCCTCAAACATACGGTAGCGGCAAGAAAACACAAAACCAAACATACCATTAGACCTTTGAGGATTGTATTTTCCATCAAACAACATAAAATGATAAAGTCACAGACAAGTTTATCCTATTTATTTAGAACATATAGTTTTTTCACCTCACCTAATTTGACTCCATAAGAAATAAACAAACTTAACTTGGGAATTCCACAACTCTAGAAATTATCTTTTTCCACCAACATCTTCAGCAAAGCTCGAGATAAAAAAAATTAACCTAAGCAATTCAGTCAGCCATTGAATAACCCTTCTACTGAAAGGTAGAAACAAAACCAACCTGAAAAAGAGACATTTCAATTATAAGGTTATAAGTTAAAAGGGGTAATTTGAGGCTTCAGGTGCAACTAAAATTAAAATATTGAGATATTATATGGCAACACACAAATAGAAAGGAACTTCACTACAATCTCAAATATGCTACATCAATCACATTCAGGCCATTTCACCGATGTTATGAATAGTAAAATGCGTTGCGCATGTGTAAGAAGTAAAGAATATTGTTTACACAACAATATGATCATATTTTTTGAAGCAAAACAACTTTAAAACCCCTGCAAATAAAAGACCACAATATACAAAACCTCCATTTTTACAAGAATAACCAGTCCATTACACACTATCATAATGCAATATCTAAAAGATAAAAACATATCTCAAGCTTTAGAATTAGACAATAAGATCAATCACAATTGTAATTAGAATAAGCACTATCACAAAAAACAACAATAACCTTTCCATTATCTTGGACTCACAAGAAGAAATTGGCAATAACCTATCAAGCCTCCAAAGACTTCACATTATCACCATCTTTTCTTATTCCACCACTTCTTCCAATCTTTAACTTTGAAAGGCCTATTTTAGTATTCAAGTGATCTTGTTTCTGCAGCACCTCTTTTTGGTGGTTTATTCCCTTTTGTATTTGAAGATTATTGCATAGGTGTATACATGCCTCAAAAGTGATAGCATTGTCTTGATCATGTTGGAAACATTTCTTCACATTTTACTATATAAATTCTTGTTGGGGAAAAAGAACCCTTAAATAGAACTTAAAAGCCCAAAAGAAAATGAGTAAAGGATTAAGCAGGAGATCTAAATGTCCAATTGTTCACAAAAACTTTCAAAAGACTCTTTCAACTTATTTCTTGACTCAGTTGACTTAACTTATTTATTTAGCATGAATAAAAATCACAGATACAAGGTCACTTTCATGTTAAGCCAAACCCACTCAACATGTACAATTTTGCAGGTCACTCTAAATAATGATCATTTCATTCCTTTCCTTCCTTTCCTTTCTCCATTCCCACAAAAAAAAAAAAAATCAACTAAACCAACAAATTTCCTTTCCTTCCTTTCCCCATTCCCACAAACAAGGCCAACCACATAGGAATAAAATAGAAGCTTTTAAATAGATATTGGATAAGTGATTTCATCTAAAAAATGAAAGCCATCAATATTTATATGGGCACAGAAGGAAATCTTTACCTTGTACACAATTCAACCAAAACAAAAAAAATTAAAACAAACACACAGACAGTAGTAAAATAATGCACAAACCAGATTTCTTTCAGAAATAGAACTGTAAAACCACCAGAATGTTGTAGCAAAGTATAATCAAGGTATTGTTATAAAACTGATAAAGACAATACTGATAAGTGCAACTAAATAATAAAACCAATAAGACATTTCCTACACAAGTTTTTTGCTAAATTATAAAAGTATTAAATATTCTAATAATGAAAGTAGGATAGAGATTGAACGCAAGATATTCAGAAACAGAAAGTATTAAACATTCTAATTATGACAAGGATTGACTCCTCTGACTGCAATAAATTTACAAGGATGGCTGAGAAACAGAGAGTGCAGCCCGAATTCATTGAAAAAACAAGGCATTCCTCCTACAGCTGAGGTTGAATCGACTCCGAAAAGACCTGCAGAAATAACAAGCCAAAATAACTTATTCATTGAAAAAATAAATCTAGAACATGACAACTAACAAGTTCAACAAATCTGAAAAATAAAATGTAAACAAACATACAGTGTTAACAAAGTCAAGGCAAACAATAGTTAGAATCTAACCACTATTGTGTCTCTAGTATTATGAACAGGCATGTAAGACATGAAAATATATCGATAACAGAATACATACATGCCATTTAAATTGCAAAACTAAAATAAATGAAGCCATCAAAAGATTATTAGATAACTGCAATCCTACATGAAATAATAAAATCCTTAGTCAAATAAGGCATAATAGTTAACAATTTTATCTGTAATGACTAATTACCAACACAACCTTATACAATTTATTACTACACTATAATGAGCCGATACATCAGATTCTTGTATCAATACATATTCCAGTAGTCACTACTAATAGGATATAAATAATGTACATCCAAAAACTGGCTTTGAAGTCAAACTCATAAACTGAGTGCTCATCTTTATCTTTCACATTAGTTCTATATTCAGATTCTGCAGTGCACAAGATGTAGATCGAGAATTATGTTCTGCACACTTTAGCTAAATTTTCCCTTCCAATAAGGATAACCGAAACAGTAAGAAAATTAAAACAGAATCAAACATCCTTGTATAAAGCACCAACAAAATCTTTCAACTGTGTCTCATGAATCAACATTAAACCCTTTAGAGCATTTCATCACTAATTTATCACTACCACTTCAAATCAAGACTACTCAAAAATTAAATAAAATCAGTGTCAGTGTCATTAAGAATAAGATGGGATGACTTGTGGTTGATGATACAAAATAACTAAAAACAAATCAAAAACCCTTTTCCACCTGGAGGATCAAGTAATGAAAATGCGGAAAATACATAACTATAAGATAACTATCCATTTACAATTCAACACTTTGGTACATTGGTTATTTGCATATGTTATAGTCTAAAAAACAGTTCACACCATCAGTGGGAATATTAACTAGGTTGAAAGTGAAGATCTAATTTGTCAAAAGGCTAGATCTAGTACTATATAACTTATGTTGAGAATCATCGGCGGCATGAGATCGTTCAACTGTCTCTTTTTCAGTATATTGTGCCTTTTTTATACAAGTTCTACAATAGTTATCTTCTTTACAAAATTACATCACAATAGTGTTATATAACATATTCAGTGTTGTTCATAATGCAGTGTGCAAGATTTGAAGCAAACATTAAAATATTTGTGCAACACTACGCAGACTTTATTACATCTAATTCATAACGCAAATCTTAGAAAAATCCAATGACAAACCATTTAATGTAATTCATGATTAATCAAACTATTGAAAATAAAAATCAATGTTCAACCTATAGATTCCATCAACCATTAATTAACAATGATCTAACAAGTCACCAAAATCAGAGCAGGCATAACATAAATAACAGAAACAAAAACTAACCATATATATGTTGCAGTTGAATCCATGCTTAAGGTGATATGAGACTCTCAATGTAGACTTTGGCATGTGTATGTTCATAGTTGTTTTGAAACACAGGAATATTCGATGTGCCAGCTTTAGAATCATAAACAACCAACTTCATATCGTCACATTCAGCCCCATACTTATGACATTGTACCAATAGTTGGTCATCCTCTGAAATATATAAAGCTCTACTGGGTTCTAAATCCTGATCTATCAGGCTAGGAATAGTGTACAATTTAGTCCAAGACTCTTGATTTCCATACTCCTTCATAATCCAAACATCCAAATATTCATCACTACTTGCAAAGACACACAAGGAATCAGTCAGCACACCCAAGTCCCACGAATTATTTTCATTGTCGAAATCAGGTAGCCGAAGCTTTTGATATGACTCCTTCTCTAAATCAAGAGAGATAATGACATCCCATGCAAACCAATTAACAGTGCCACTAACAAATAGTCCATGTCCACTAATGGGGTTAGAAAATGGGATGTCCTCTATTCTTCTCCAATAATCAGTCCCCAAAGTATGAACACTAACCACTTTATTGGGAGAAAGGGCAACAACCTTATAATCATCAATGAAATGATCATATCCAAAGCTTAGTAATGACCATTTGTGATTCCCCAAAGGAGGCAATAACTTAAACTTTCTAATGGAAGGGTTCCACAAGAAATAAGAATCATTATCAAGCTTACCACAAAACATGCCATCGCAGGAGCACACCAAGTACATGCAGTGATGTCCATTTGTGAGAGTACTAGGAATGTGAAGTTGTGTTTGTGTAACAACAGTAGAAGTAGAAAATAGTGAAGCGATTGGAGAATCATACATAACTAACTCATTATCATAATCATAATCATGATGATAAACATTTGGTAGCATGAGGTGGTGGCACTTCGTTGACATACGAAGATGCTTCTTTGCGAAATTGGGATCAGAAACAAGAGAATTGAAAAACTTACAAAGGCATCGAAGCTGTCCAAGTAATTTCACCGGAAGCCTACATAGAATCTCAGGAAGGAGATCAAAAGGAAGAGTTGGAAGATCCATCGGTGGGGTTGTTAGGGTTCCGGTGGCCAATCGCTGCCTCTGAGTATTGGTTGTTTCCTCCGCGAGTGAGTGAGAAGAATCGACGGCGTTTTGGTTGTCGTCACCTTCGTTTCCTTGCGCCATTTCTCTAACTTCGTAAAGTGAATTGTTTGCTCGCGAGAGAAATAAAGCAGAAACAGACGCTCCACCCTAGTTTATCTATCTCGAATTTTTATGTACATTTGATATCTAAAACCATTTATTATTCCTCTCAATTTTTATTATTATTATTATTATTATTATTATTATTATTATTATTATTATTATTATTATTATCATCAATCTATATATCTATATATCTATATATCTATATATAAAAGTTAACCCATGCCAACATTTTAGCCCTAATTAAACCTAAGCCCTAATGAATAAAATTCCTGTTTTACCCTAACCAAAACAATTAAACGGATAAACATAATAAAAAAAGCCGCAAATTTCTTCTAAACCGCAAATTCCTGTTTTTCCTCTCTTTCTCTCACACGTTTCTTTCCTTTCTTCTCTACGATTCCACCGAAGCCGCAAATTCCTGTTTTTCCTCTCTCTCTCACGCGTTTCTTCTTCTTCCTCTTATCATCATCACCACCGCAAACCCTCTCCCTCTCTCTCTCTCTCTCTCTCTCTCTCTCTTTCCTTTGTATCTTTTTTTCATTAGCGGGTTTCGTGTTTACTCCACTGTAGTTCCTTTCTTCTCTGCGATTCCACCGATACCGTTTCACTTCAATTTCATATACAGTAGAAACTCTTTAATTTAATACTCGGTAAATTAATAAACTCTCTAAAATAATAAATTTGTCCGGTCCCGACTTGGGCCAATGTAAAAAATTGAAAAACTTGATAAAATAATAAGATAATAATTTTTCGGGAGATCCCTTTATAATTTTCGGTCCCAAGAAAATCATAAATTAATAATTCATAGAAACTGAAGAAAAAAAATATATTAAGAATACATTGAACACATTTGTTCCTCTTGTTTACATTTACTGTACTTCAAAAGTCATTATTGATTTCCAATGCATATGAACACAGTAGTTACTAATTTACGTTGAGTCCCAAAGTTCGCTGCAACGTAAGTTAACCCATGCCAACA
Source organism: Medicago sativa (assembly GCF_051527215.1). Classification (NCBI taxonomy): domain Eukaryota; kingdom Viridiplantae; phylum Streptophyta; class Magnoliopsida; order Fabales; family Fabaceae; genus Medicago; species Medicago sativa. Next base: position 8,080,381 of record NC_140751.1, on the reverse strand, counting down.
TTTTAGCCCTAATTAAACCTAAGCCCTAATGAATAAAATTCCTGTTTTACCCTAACCAAAACAATTAAACGGATAAACATAATAAAAAAAGCCGCAAATTTCTTCTAAACCGCAAATTCCTGTTTTTCCTCTCTTTCTCTCACACGTTTCTTTCCTTTCTTCTCTACGATTCCACCGAAGCCGCAAATTCCTGTTTTTCCTCTCTCTCTCACGCGTTTCTTCTTCTTCCTCTTATCATCATCACCACCGCAAACCCTCTCCCTCTCTCTCTCTCTCTCTCTCTCTCTCTCTCTCTCTCTCTCTCTTTCCTTTGTATCTTTTTTTCATTAGCGGGTTTCGTGTTTACTCCACTGTAGTTCCTTTCTTCTCTGCGATTCCACCGATACCGTTTCACTTCAATTTCATATACAGTAGAAACTCTTTAATTTAATACTCGGTAAATTAATAAACTCTCTAAAATAATAAATTTGTCCGGTCCCGACTTGGGCCAATGTAAAAAATTGAATAACTTGATAAAATAATAAGATAATAATTTTTCGGGAGATCCCTTTATAATTTTCGGTCCCAAGAAAATCATAAATTAATAATTCATAGAAACTGAAAAAAAAAATATATTAAGAATACATTGAACACATTTGTTCCTCTTGTTTACATTTACTGTACTTCAAAAGTCATTATTGATTTCCAATGCATATGAACACAGTAGTTACTAATTTACGTTGAGTCCCAAAGTTCGCTGCAACGTAAGTTAACCCATGCCAACATTTTAGCCCTAATTAAACCTAAGCCCTAATGAATAAAATTCCTGTTTTACCCTAACCAAAACAATTAAACGGATAAACATAATAAAAAAAGCCGCAAATTTCTTCTAAACCGCAAATTCCTGTTTTTCCTCTCTTTCTCTCACACGTTTCTTTCCTTTCTTCTCTACGATTCCACCGAAGCCGCAAATTCCTGTTTTTCCTCTCTCTCTCTCTCACGCGTTTCTTCTTCTTCCTCTTATCATCATCACCACCGCAAACCCTCTCCCTCTCTCTCTCTCTCTCTTTCCTTTGTATCTTTTTTTCATTAGCGGGTTTCGTGTTTACTCCACTGTAGTTCCTTTCTTCTCTGCGATTCCACCGATACCGTTTCACTTCAATTTCATATACAGTAGAAACTCTTTAATTTAATACTCGGTAAATTAATAAACTCTCTAAAATAATAAATTTGTCCGGTCCCGACTTGGGCCAATGTAAAAAATTGAAAAACTTGATAAAATAATAAGATAATAATTTTTCGGGAGATCCCTTTATAATTTTCGGTCCCAAGAAAATCATAAATTAATAATTCATAGAAACTGAAAAAAAAAATATATTAAGAATACATTGAACACATTTGTTCCTCTTGTTTACATTTACTGTACTTCAAAAGTCATTATTGATTTCCAATGCATATGAACACAATAGTTACTAATTTACGTTGAGTCCCAAAGTTCGCTGCAACGTAAGTTAACCCATGCCAACATTTTAGCCCTAATTAAACCTAAGCCCTAATGAATAAAATTCCTGTTTTACCCTAACCAAAACAATTAAACGGATAAACATAATAAAAAAAGCCGCAAATTTCTTCTAAACCGCAAATTCCTGTTTTTCCTCTCTTTCTCTCACACGTTTCTTTCCTTTCTTCTCTACGATTCCACCGAAGCCGCAAATTCCTGTTTTTCCTCTCTCTCTCTCTCACGCGTTTCTTCTTCTTCCTCTTATCATCATCACCACCGCAAACCCTCTCCCTCTCTCTCTCTCTCTCTCTCTCTCTCTTTCCTTTGTATCTTTTTTTCATTAGCGGGTTTCGTGTTTACTCCACTGTAGTTCCTTTCTTCTCTGCGATTCCACCGATACCGTTTCACTTCAATTTCATATACAGTAGAAACTCTTTAATTTAATACTCGGTAAATTAATAAACTCTCTAAAATAATAAATTTGTCCGGTCCCGACTTGGGCCAATGTAAAAAATTGAAAAACTTGATAAAATAATAAGATAATAATTTTTCGGGAGATCCCTTTATAATTTTCGGTCCCAAGAAAATCATAAATTAATAATTCATAGAAACTGAAGAAAAAAAATATATTAAGAATACATTGAACACATTTGTTCCTCTTGTTTACATTTACTGTACTTCAAAAGTCATTATTGATTTCCAATGCATATGAACACAGTAGTTACTAATTTACGTTGAGTCCCAAAGTTCGCTGCAACGTAAGTTAACCCATGCCAACATTTTAGCCCTAATTAAACCTAAGCCCTAATGAATAAAATTCCTGTTTTACCCTAACCAAAACAATTAAACGGATAAACATAATAAAAAAAGCCGCAAATTTCTTCTAAACCGCAAATTCCTGTTTTTCCTCTCTTTCTCTCACACGTTTCTTTCCTTTCTTCTCTACGATTCCACCGAAGCCGCAAATTCCTGTTTTTCCTCTCTCTCTCACGCGTTTCTTCTTCTTCCTCTTATCATCATCACCACCGCAAACCCTCTCCCTCTCTCTCTCTCTCTCTCTCTCTCTCTCTCTCTCTTTCCTTTGTATCTTTTTTTCATTAGCGGGTTTCGTGTTTACTCCACTGTAGTTCCTTTCTTCTCTGCGATTCCACCGATACCGTTTCACTTCAATTTCATATACAGTAGAAACTCTTTAATTTAATACTCGGTAAATTAATAAACTCTCTAAAATAATAAATTTGTCCGGTCCCGACTTGGGCCAATGTAAAAAATTGAAAAACTTGATAAAATAATAAGATAATAATTTTTCGGGAGATCCCTTTATAATTTTCGGTCCCAAGAAAATCATAAATTAATAATTCATAGAAACTGAAAAAAAAAATATATTAAGAATACATTGAACACATTTGTTCCTCTTGTTTACATTTACTGTACTTCAAAAGTCATTATTGATTTCCAATGCATATGAACACAGTAGTTACTAATTTACGTTGAGTCCCAAAGTTCGCTGCAACGTAAGTTAACCCATGCCAACATTTTAGCCCTAATTAAACCTAAGCCCTAATGAATAAAATTCCTGTTTTACCCTAACCAAAACAATTAAACGGATAAACATAATAAAAAAAGCCGCAAATTTCTTCTAAACCGCAAATTCCTGTTTTTCCTCTCTTTCTCTCACACGTTTCTTTCCTTTCTTCTCTACGATTCCACCGAAGCCGCAAATTCCTGTTTTTCCTCTCTCTCTCTCTCACGCGTTTCTTCTTCTTCCTCTTATCATCATCACCACCGCAAACCCTCTCCCTCTCTCTCTCTCTCTCTTTCCTTTGTATCTTTTTTTCATTAGCGGGTTTCGTGTTTACTCCACTGTAGTTCCTTTCTTCTCTGCGATTCCACCGATACCGTTTCACTTCAATTTCATATACAGTAGAAACTCTTTAATTTAATACTCGGTAAATTAATAAACTCTCTAAAATAATAAATTTGTCCGGTCCCGACTTGGGCCAATGTAAAAAATTGAAAAACTTGATAAAATAATAAGATAATAATTTTTCGGGAGATCCCTTTATAATTTTCGGTCCCAAGAAAATCATAAATTAATAATTCATAGAAACTGAAAAAAAAAATATATTAAGAATACATTGAACACATTTGTTCCTCTTGTTTACATTTACTGTACTTCAAAAGTCATTATTGATTTCCAATGCATATGAACACAGTAGTTACTAATTTACGTTGAGTCCCAAAGTTCGCTGCAACGTAAGTTAACCCATGCCAACATTTTAGCCCTAATTAAACCTAAGCCCTAATGAATAAAATTCCTGTTTTACCCTAACCAAAACAATTAAACGGATAAACATAATAAAAAAAGCCGCAAATTTCTTCTAAACCGCAAATTCCTGTTTTTCCTCTCTTTCTCTCACACGTTTCTTTCCTTTCTTCTCTACGATTCCACCGAAGCCGCAAATTCCTGTTTTTCCTCTCTCTCTCTCACGCGTTTCTTCTTCTTCCTCTTATCATCATCACCACCGCAAACCCTCTCCCTCTCTCTCTCTCTCTCTCTTTCCTTTGTATCTTTTTTTCATTAGCGGGTTTCGTGTTTACTCCACTGTAGTTCCTTTCTTCTCTGCGATTCCACCGATACCGTTTCACTTCAATTTCATATACAGTAGAAACTCTTTAATTTAATACTCGGTAAATTAATAAACTCTCTAAAATAATAAATTTGTCCGGTCCCGACTTGGGCCAATGTAAAAAATTGAAAAACTTGATAAAATAATAAGATAATAATTTTTCGGGAGATCCCTTTATAATTTTCGGTCCCAAGAAAATCATAAATTAATAATTCATAGAAACTGAAAAAAAAAATATATTAAGAATACATTGAACACATTTGTTCCTCTTGTTTACATTTACTGTACTTCAAAAGTCATTATTGATTTCCAATGCATATGAACACAGTAGTTACTAATTTACGTTGAGTCCCAAAGTTCGCTGCAACGTAAGTTAACCCATGCCAACATTTTAGCCCTAATTAAACCTAAGCCCTAATGAATAAAATTCCTGTTTTACCCTAACCAAAACAATTAAACGGATAAACATAATAAAAAAAGCCGCAAATTTCTTCTAAACCGCAAATTCCTGTTTTTCCTCTCTTTCTCTCACACGTTTCTTTCCTTTCTTCTCTACGATTCCACCGAAGCCGCAAATTCCTGTTTTTCCTCTCTCTCTCTCACGCGTTTCTTCTTCTTCCTCTTATCATCATCACCACCGCAAACCCTCTCCCTCTCTCTCTCTCTCTCTCTTTCCTTTGTATCTTTTTTTCATTAGCGGGTTTCGTGTTTACTCCACTGTAGTTCCTTTCTTCTCTGCGATTCCACCGATACCGTTTCACTTCAATTTCATATACAGTAGAAACTCTTTAATTTAATACTCGGTAAATTAATAAACTCTCTAAAATAATAAATTTGTCCGGTCCCGACTTGGGCCAATGTAAAAAATTGAAAAACTTGATAAAATAATAAGATAATAATTTTTCGGGAGATCCCTTTATAATTTTCGGTCCCAAGAAAATCATAAATTAATAATTCATAGAAACTGAAAAAAAAAATATATTAAGAATACATTGAACACATTTGTTCCTCTTGTTTACATTTACTGTACTTCAAAAGTCATTATTGATTTCCAATGCATATGAACACAGTAGTTACTAATTTACGTTGAGTCCCAAAGTTCGCTGCAACGTAAGTTAACCCATGCCAACATTTTAGCCCTAATTAAACCTAAGCCCTAATGAATAAAATTCCTGTTTTACCCTAACCAAAACAATTAAACGGATAAACATAATAAAAAAAGCCGCAAATTTCTTCTAAACCGCAAATTCCTGTTTTTCCTCTCTTTCTCTCACACGTTTCTTTCCTTTCTTCTCTACGATTCCACCGAAGCCGCAAATTCCTGTTTTTCCTCTCTCTCTCTCACGCGTTTCTTCTTCTTCCTCTTATCATCATCACCACCGCAAACCCTCTCCCTCTCTCTCTCTCTCTCTTTCCTTTGTATCTTTTTTTCATTAGCGGGTTTCGTGTTTACTCCACTGTAGTTCCTTTCTTCTCTGCGATTCCACCGATACCGTTTCACTTCAATTTCATATACAGTAGAAACTCTTTAATTTAATACTCGGTAAATTAATAAACTCTCTAAAATAATAAATTTGTCCGGTCCCGACTTGGGCCAATGTAAAAAATTGAAAAACTTGATAAAATAATAAGATAATAATTTTTCGGGAGATCCCTTTATAATTTTCGGTCCCAAGAAAATCATAAATTAATAATTCATAGAAACTGAAAAAAAAAATATATTAAGAATACATTGAACACATTTGTTCCTCTTGTTTACATTTACTGTACTTCAAAAGTCATTATTGATTTCCAATGCATATGAACACAGTAGTTACTAATTTACGTTGAGTCCCAAAGTTCGCTGCAACGTAAGTTAACCCATGCCAACATTTTAGCCCTAATTAAACCTAAGCCCTAATGAATAAAATTCCTGTTTTACCCTAACCAAAACAATTAAACGGATAAACATAATAAAAAAAGCCGCAAATTTCTTCTAAACCGCAAATTCCTGTTTTTCCTCTCTTTCTCTCACACGTTTCTTTCCTTTCTTCTCTACGATTCCACCGAAGCCGCAAATTCCTGTTTTTCCTCTCTCTCTCTCACGCGTTTCTTCTTCTTCCTCTTATCATCATCACCACCGCAAACCCTCTCCCTCTCTCTCTCTCTCTCTCTCTTTCCTTTGTATCTTTTTTTCATTAGCGGGTTTCGTGTTTACTCCACTGTAGTTCCTTTCTTCTCTGCGATTCCACCGATACCGTTTCACTTCAATTTCATATACAGTAGAAACTCTTTAATTTAATACTCGGTAAATTAATAAACTCTCTAAAATAATAAATTTGTCCGGTCCCGACTTGGGCCAATGTAAAAAATTGAAAAACTTGATAAAATAATAAGATAATAATTTTTCGGGAGATCCCTTTATAATTTTCGGTCCCAAGAAAATCATAAATTAATAATTCATAGAAACTGAAAAAAAAAATATATTAAGAATACATTGAACACATTTGTTCCTCTTGTTTACATTTACTGTACTTCAAAAGTCATTATTGATTTCCAATGCATATGAACACAGTAGTTACTAATTTACGTTGAGTCCCAAAGTTCGCTGCAACGTAAGTTAACCCATGCCAACATTTTAGCCCTAATTAAACCTAAGCCCTAATGAATAAAATTCCTGTTTTACCCTAACCAAAACAATTAAACGGATAAACATAATAAAAAAAGCCGCAAATTTCTTCTAAACCGCAAATTCCTGTTTTTCCTCTCTTTCTCTCACACGTTTCTTTCCTTTCTTCTCTACGATTCCACCGAAGCCGCAAATTCCTGTTTTTCCTCTCTCTCTCTCACGCGTTTCTTCTTCTTCCTCTTATCATCATCACCACCGCAAACCCTCTCCCTCTCTCTCTCTCTCTCTTTCCTTTGTATCTTTTTTTCATTAGCGGGTTTCGTGTTTACTCCACTGTAGTTCCTTTCTTCTCTGCGATTCCACCGATACCGTTTCACTTCAATTTCATATACAGTAGAAACTCTTTAATTTAATACTCGGTAAATTAATAAACTCTCTAAAATAATAAATTTGTCCGGTCCCGACTTGGGCCAATGTAAAAAATTGAAAAACTTGATAAAATAATAAGATAATAATTTTTCGGGAGATCCCTTTATAATTTTCGGTCCCAAGAAAATCATAAATTAATAATTCATAGAAACTGAAAAAAAAAATATATTAAGAATACATTGAACACATTTGTTCCTCTTGTTTACATTTACTGTACTTCAAAAGTCATTATTGATTTCCAATGCATATGAACACAGTAGTTACTAATTTACGTTGAGTCCCAAAGTTCGCTGCAACGTAAGTTAACCCATGCCAACATTTTAGCCCTAATTAAACCTAAGCCCTAATGAATAAAATTCCTGTTTTACCCTAACCAAAACAATTAAACGGATAAACATAATAAAAAAAGCCGCAAATTTCTTCTAAACCGCAAATTCCTGTTTTTCCTCTCTTTCTCTCACACGTTTCTTTCCTTTCTTCTCTACGATTCCACCGAAGCCGCAAATTCCTGTTTTTCCTCTCTCTCTCTCACGCGTTTCTTCTTCTTCCTCTTATCATCATCACCACCGCAAACCCTCTCCCTCTCTCTCTCTCTCTCTCTTTCCTTTGTATCTTTTTTTCATTAGCGGGTTTCGTGTTTACTCCACTGTAGTTCCTTTCTTCTCTGCGATTCCACCGATACCGTTTCACTTCAATTTCATATACAGTAGAAACTCTTTAATTTAATACTCGGTAAATTAATAAACTCTCTAAAATAATAAATTTGTCCGGTCCCGACTTGGGCCAATGTAAAAAATTGAAAAACTTGATAAAATAATAAGATAATAATTTTTCGGGAGATCCCTTTATAATTTTCGGTCCCAAGAAAATCATAAATTAATAATTCATAGAAACTGAAAAAAAAAATATATTAAGAATACATTGAACACATTTGTTCCTCTTGTTTACATTTACTGTACTTCAAAAGTCATTATTGATTTCCAATGCATATGAACACAGTAGTTACTAATTTACGTTGAGTCCCAAAGTTCGCTGCAACGTAATTCTAAGAGGCATAGACTAATTTGTCTTTTTGTTTGGTATGTACAGTATAATTACTTAAAAACTCTTTAAATTATTGATTATTAATTTATCGATAAATTAATAATTCTCTAAATTAATAAATTTCTCCGGTCCTGACATTATTAATTTATAAAGTTTTAACTGTATACCCCTAATTTCACTACCATCGATTTCATGATTCTGATTAACTGCAATGTCTATTCCACCGATACCGTTCCTGTGTGTTGCAGCTGTTGTTCCGTTCAGTTTCAATTACATGGTATAGTTTTTAGTAGTGGAATCATATTCGATCAAAGTTTCCAGAAATTGCAGAATTGGTATCTCCTTCATTTTAATTACTCTTGCACGCATATTTTAATTACTCACACTTTATACGTATTACTCCTATTTTGTTTCCAAGCCATCTGTTAGACCTCACTATTCTCTCCGTCTCCCAAGCCATCTGTTAAACTTCCTCACTAAATCTAATTCTCTCTCTCCCGTAAGCCCTCCTATAAAAAAAGTGGTGCACAATTTCACAAGTTGTGTACCCACTTGATTAAATCGTTCTCCAAGTTTCAATTTACCATTCCTGATTTAATCATAAAAGTTCAAATCAATTAAACATAAATAGCTATTTGTTCTTTCTCAATTTCTTATTCAATTTTTTCTTTTTCAATTGGATATCGATTTTGATTTATGATTTCACTGGCAATTCAATTGTTAGTTATATTATTCCAATTTCATTTTGATTTTGGTTGATGATCCCTTGCGGATGTCAACTTGTGATTTGTTTCTACTATAGGTTTAATATTGCATCATGTACCATGTTGTTATGGATGGGAGGACCAAGGCTGAAAGTTAGTGCACTGAGTTTTTTGTATCTCTATTAATCTCTTTTGTGTTCATTATCTTAAAGTTAATTCTCAGATTTTTTGTGTGCATTTATCTGTTCATGCCAATCACCCTTTTGGTTCAATTTTATACAGATTTTCAATGTGTTTTTGTTCTTACTTCCTTCTCTTTTTATAATATTGAATATTATATTTTCAGTAGATTTGTTTCCTTATGTTTTCTGGCATTTAGTGTTATTTAATCACCCTTTGTCTATGTTTCCTTATGTTTTCTGCCTCATTGGATTTCACTTTCAACACTCATGTTCTTTTTGTGTTACAAATGATGTTGTTTTTAGATTTAAAAGTGACTCTAATTTTTGTAGATGCAAAGTCAATTGGTTCATCGAAGGATTTCCATGTAAGTATTTGTTAGTTCTCTCTTCATATTTTTTTTTTATTGAAATATGATCACACCAACTATATCTACATACTCATGAAGTGCATGTTTAATAGATATTGGGAACCAGATGGTGACTTTTGTTTAATTGTTGGTTATATATTAAACTTGATTCATTTGATTATATACTCATTTGGTAATTTCCATTATAACTATTTGATTCTTTGCTCATTTGATCTTGGCAGATGGTGTATTTTGCATTCATATATGCATGAGATTACTTGGAAGTAACTTTTGTTTTTTGTTTGAATTTTTTTCCAGTTTGATACCACCTCTAATTTCAGGTTCGGGAGTGAAGAAAGTTATGTATACTAATATTGACTCATCTCAAGGTAGATGGGATTCATCTCAATGTTTTGATGATAAAGAAATTATGTTTTTGTTGTTTATTCATCTCACTTATATTGATTAATTTTGTTTTTTTGTTTTTTTTAGGTTCATCTAAAGGTTGGATTTACGTACTGTACCTCTTATGTCTTCACTAAGGTAATAATATGTTGCTATAATGTCTCTTTAGAAGCACACTAGGTTCATCTCACTAGCTTACCATTAGTGTTTATATGTATATCAGTTTGTTTTCAATTCATAGAGCTAGGATGCTAGGAATTACCCAGTATAACACAAGTTTTGTTTCATTTAAAGTTGCTTTGCTAATTTGGTTTCAGGGATATATATATATATATTACCGGAAAGCAAAAGAAGGTTGGTGTGCTCAAAGTTCCTTTCAACTTCTTGATATAGATGAAGAAGAATTCAAGATTTTGAAGGTACACATTTTTAACATTAAAAGTCCAATTTTAATTGTTACCGGTTTTTGAAAATGCCAACATTGTGCCCACTCATCTTTTTTCTTCTTTGTACTTTCTACCTTTCACAATTGCTTTACTTTTTTCCAACGTTTTTTGTCAAAATCGAAAAATACTCGAACATGCTAAATATGCACCTAATGCTTTAATGTGGATATGTATACCTACTACAATCATCTGCCAAATCTTGAAAGCAATGCTTAATTTCTATTACATACATGCGTGCTCTGATTAACAAAAATAGATCTGTAACTACCTAATTGTCCAAAATTAATTTTAGGTTTCATGGTTGATGTTGGTTTTTATTTTTCATTTGTATTTATTTAATATAAATTGAGGAATGTGTATGAATAGAAATAACCGTTCTTAAAAAAAAACCGAATATAAATAACCAACAGTGAATTAAATTGCTTTACATTGATCTTGAGCCACGTTTTCCAAATGCTGCAGAATTTGTGTGAAACGATTTCAACTTTGTGTGAAAGCATTTGTATGCAAGCCTTTCTTTAAAAGTCGAACCGATCTTCTGTAGCGGACAATGGGTTTCTTGAAGATTCGACACCAAAATAATTTTGGGACTGGGTTTTTAATAGCTGTTTTTTGTGGTTTTTTACTTGCAGGGTTGTCCAATTTGTGGTGTGCTGGTTTGTTCATTTAGGAGTTGAGAATGAGATTAGTTTCCACTCACAGAAAATAAACTCACAGAAAAAACTCAAAACCCAAAAGCCAACACCAAAATACAGCTAAACCCCCATCACCAACATAAACCAAAACTTGAGTGAAAGCCCCAAACTCCAACGGGAATGACCATAGAAACTAAATTCAAACGCCTATCACCTGCTATTCACATCAAACCCCTTCAAAAACCCCTCATACCTATCAAAACATATTATTCGAGGGAAAACATAGGGGAGATTTTTAAATTTTCATGTGTTTATAGAAAATCACACATGTACTCGAAAATATATTTTTTTCTTTAAGGATACTCGAAAATATATTTGTGGACGTGCAAAAAAAAAACAGTGTATTGTGTGAAAGAAATCCATCGGAGAAAAAAGTGTTCATTCGAGAATACTTTCCTTTTGTTTGATAATTTTATCACACTTTTATCTAGAAGATATTCAGTAGAAGTGATACACTGATCATTAAACATATCATATCTTTGAGCTCATTATTTTTGTTGTATTTGATTTCTTTCCTGAGTTAGGCTTATGTTTCTAATTTTTTACATAACGTATTATTTTCATAAGTCATTATTTAATCCTCCATAAAAAAAAAGGCATTATTTAATTTAATCCTAAGAAATCCAAACAATGAGTTAATTGTATTTCTAATTGATTTTTTCATAAGTTTCCTTCATTTACGTTACTTGAGATCTAATGGTTTAGATTTTGAAATCATAATCTGCCAATTAAAATCATTAACTAAGTTATAAGATCTCTATTCAACCACGCAAGTTCCAACAATTAGAATTAACTAGTGTTCCAACAATCCCCCACTTGACTTCAAAATGGTTTCGAGAGATAACGTAAAACGTTTCCATAAGATTTGCTAATATACAAAGGTGTTGCCAACAACTTGAACCTTTGCATAGTGGAAGGTATTCTGATTTAACAAGAGTTGCTTACAGCATTGAACTCTATCTCAGACATAGAATCCACACACAAACCTTTTCATTGGTGTATTCTAAAAGCCCGTGCGTTTTTATACGGCCCTGCACGTGTATCCCGGTTTTAACGATTGCTCTAGGAATTCTGCCTCGAAATTCCATAGGACCGGCCTAAGTTCCACATTCGTATAGGTGAGTCTATCAAGGGTACTCTTGTAGCTGTGTACCCCACTCAACATAGAGTATAGATCTCATTAAGAGTTACTATTACCTCATCCTTCTTTCGCTGCAGGATCATGCTTTCTATATTCTTTCTCTCATAGCATGTTCTACCACTTCATGACTTTTTTTTACCCATTGAACCTAAATCTTGGGATCTCCAGTCATATAGGTCGGGTTACCATCATTCAGTGGGCTATAGACATTAGTCCCATCCTACTGGATGTTTCTCGGACTTTCTCTCTATTAAGTCCTTTCGTCAAAGGATCAGCTAAGTTTTCATTCGTACATACAAAATCAATTCTAACTGCTCCATTAGAGATACACTCTCTAATCGTGCTGTGTTTTCGCCTTATCTGTCGTCTCTTACCATTGTAATAACGATTCTTAATCTTTGCAATAGCTGCGGTACTATCACAATGAATTAACACAGCTGGTAACGGTTTCTCCCATAAAGGGATTTCAGCTAGCAAGGATCTTAGCCAACTTGCTTCTTCACTAGCAGTAGCTAGTGCTATCATCTCAGATTCCATTGTGGACTGAGCCAGAATGGTCTGCTTCTTAGACTTCCAAGAAACAGCTCCTCCAGCTATGCTAAATATATAGCCGCTGGTCGCTTTGGAATCATCCGACAAGGTGTTCCAATCTGCATCATTGTACCCTTCAAGTACAACAAGATATTTTTGATAATGCAGTCCTAATGTCATAGTCCCTTTCAGGTATCTCATGACTCTCTCAATAGCATGCCAATGCTCCTTGCTTGGCCTACTTGTAAATCTGCATAAGAGTCCCACGACATAGGCAATGTCGGGTCTAGTACAATCAGTGGCATATCTGAGACTGCCAATGATGCTCGCATATTCAGTTTGTCTAACACCATCTCCAGTGTTCTTAAAAAGTTTTACACTTGGATCATAGGGTGTGCTTGCAGGTTTACAATCAATGTAGTTGTATTTCCTTAATATCTTCTCAACATAATGAGACTGATCCAAGGAAATTCCTTTATCTGATCTAGTAATCTAGATGCCAAGAATTACATCAGCTTCTCCTAGGTCCTTCATATCAAAGTTGTTACTCAACAGTGATTTCATAGAATTTATGGCAGGAATGTTTGACCCAAATATGAGTAGGTCGTCTACATATAGACATATGATAATGCAAATGTTTTTATCATACTTGTAGTAGATACATTTGTCACTTTCATTCACTTTGAACTCATTCGAAATCATTAAGTTGTCAAACTTTTCATGCCATTGCTTAGGGGCTTGTTTTAGACCATACAGAGATTTGTCTAACTTACATACTTTGCTTTCCTGTCCATGGACTACAAAACCTTCAGGTTGTTCCATATAGATTTCTTCTTCCAACTCACCATTTAAAAAAGCAGTTTTCACATCCATTTGGTGTACTATCAAGTTATAAACAGCAGCCAAGGAAATTAGTACCCTTATGGATGTGATTCGAGTAACTGGTGAGTAGGTATCGAAAAAATCTATATTTTCTCTTTGTCTGAAACCTTTGCCAAGTTTCGTTAGACTGTAGAGAATCCATTTCATCATTAATGGCTTCTTGCCATAGGTCAGCATCCAAGGAAGACAGAGCTTCCGTAAGATTTGATGGATCCTTTTCTAATGTATTGACCACATATTCAGGTCCATACTCTTTAGCAGTTCTTGCTCTCTTACTTCTTCGAAGTTCTGTTACATCAGTTATGATGTTCTTATCAATATCCTTAATCACCGGAGTGTGATTAGGTGTAGTGTTCATATTTGCGCCCCCACTATTGCCCCCACTATCTCTTGATAGAAAGGGAAATTTCGTTTCATAGAAATCGGCGTCATTTGATTCTATGATCACCTTAGCCTTTAGGTCAGAAAACCTATATACTTTACTGTTCAAGGCATACCCAATGAATACACATTCATAGGCTCTACTTGCTAGTTTGACTCTCTTGGGATTAGGAATCCTTACATAGGCTAGACAGCCCCATGTTCGAATGTAAGACAAATTGGGTTGTCTTTTCTTCAAAATTTCATAAGGAGAAATTTTGTTCTTAGTTTTAGGTACTCTATTTAGCACGTAGCTAGCAGTCAATAAGATTTCCCCCCACCAATGAGGCGCTGCACCAGAATTAAGCATGATGGCAACTACTAATTCGGTAAAGGTTCTATTTTTTCTTTCCGCTTTACCGTTCATCTCAGGAGAGTAAGGTGCAGTTGTTTCATGAATGATTTTGTGCTCTTTATAATACTCATTGGATGTGTGTGATAAATATTCAGTGCCTCTGTCACTACGATAACGCTTGATTCTTTTATTGAATTGAGTTTCAATTTCTTTGACAAAAATTTTAAACATATCAAGCGCATCACTTTTATTTTTCATTAAATACACATAAGTGTAATAAGAGAAATCATCGATAAAAGTTATAAAGTATCTTTGCCCGTTTCTAGTCAAGTTACCATCAAGTTCGCATATATCGGAATGTACTAATTCAAATGGTTCGGTTTCTCTTATTACAGATTTATGAGATCCTTTTGTTATTTTTGCTTGACTACAAAACTGACATTTTTCAAATTCATTCAAAGATAACTTAGGAATTAAACCGAGATTGCTCATATTAGAAATGATTCGTTTATTAACGTGACAGAGTCGTGCATGCCAAATATTAAAATCACACACTACAAGAAATTTGCCATTTAGCAACAGCAAAAACCGTTGGTAAAGGTTCAAAACGCCGTTGGTATAGGTCATAAAACCTATACCAACGGCACTTGCTGCCGTCTAGGATACTTAGCTTTTACCAACGGCAAAATGCAGTCACAATAGCTTATACCAACGGAAGAATTGGGCGTTGGAAAAATATTTGAGCTATAGCAACGACTTTTTACACCTGATTTTTTAGCTTTAGCCACCAGATATCCGTTGGTAGAAGACCAAACTGTCTGTTGCTATAGGTCTACTTTTTTTTTTCACAGATAACATTTTAATCTAAATTAAATATTTTTTTAAGAAGAAAAGTTTAACACTGTTTTTTATATGCACTACACAATATTTAAAGCAAAATAAGATAAAATTTCAATTTCATTATATTCTCAAATTAACAAGTCTTACAAACATGTGAAATAACATCTTACAAACCAACAAAGCTACATGGTACCAAGCTCTTATCCTTGTAGAATTAACTTAATTACAAACTATTGATGACTTAAGCTTCGATTTCTATTAATGATTTAATCATCTCCTCTTAAGAAACTAGAAAGGAGAAGGTTATCAACACAATCCTTGAATCATTCTTATTCTTTTGAAATTTAGCAGTCTCTTTAATCTCTTTCACGCTAGTAGCAAGCCTGCAAGAATAATTACAATTTCAGACATATCAATTGCAAGTATTTTAATCAGGCTGAACAAGAATTATAATTCTTAATGGAGATGTGGTTATCAAACAGAAAAATAGCAGATTATCATATAAGGAGATAAGTCTTAATGTTCTCTTTCTTGTAGAACACAGTCAGGATCCTTTGGTTTACACAACACCCAACAGGAAACACACACCACACAAAGCCTACATTCTACAATAACAAAACACAACAGGGAGAAAATACACTCGATCCTAAAAGAAATCTCATCAAAAAAAAAACGCCAATGCCATGTAAAAGTAGCATTTTTCCTGTTATCATCTCGGTTATATTTTAATATAAATATTAACTCAGCACAACAAATCACAATCAAAATGACAAACCAAAATCTCCAAATTACAAAAATATTAAAAATCTAAAAAGAGAACTAGGAAAAATAACTTGGTCTATTGTATCCTTAGCACCTAATTTCATAGTAATTACAAATACATATTGCAGTGGTTGTCATCATACTACCAGTAACTTCTGTATTAAAAGTTCAACTAGCACAAAAAATTAATGCTAATTAGTCCCTAAGATGATAATGGTATAGGAAGTACCTTGCAAGGTCTGAAGAGAAGTGGCTTTCTCTTTGTAAACATTCACATGTAGTACTTGAAACTTGGTGGTTTTATTCTTCCAGGAACTTTCAAACTGCATCTTGTAATCAAAAAAGAAGAATTAAACAAGTTGTCTGCAACACATATTTTCATTCTTGCTAATGACTCATTTAACAACATTCATAAACCAATTTGCATTTTGAATACCTCTTTGGAACTTTTTGAAAGTGCCTTGGAAGACATAGGACATGGACATCGTTGTATAAAACAAAGGACATGGACATTGTTGTATCCACAGGACGCTGCTAAAAATGCTTACAGAACCTAAACCAATAGCTGCAAATTAAATTAATCAATTCAGTTACTCTGTTTTTTCAACAACATGCATGGTAGTGCAATCTGCCAGACAAATTGGAAATAATTTCTTCAAAGAAATAAAAAAACATAATTTCATGTCGGTTGGTGTCGAGTGATGTCTAATTGTGTAAACAAAAGAACCAAAAAAATATTTATCATGTCTTCACATTGACACCTTTGATATCTCTTCCATATACGATTCAATATCAATTAGAATATATCTTTCTATACATACAACACAACCAAATATAACAATTTGTGAGATTGAGAAGACCAATAACTCTAAGAGACTAGCTAAAGTACCATTTCATATTCTAGATTGATCTATTGCCAAAAATTATAGCATAATTGATTGATAAGATGCTGAACTCATGTCAATATTGCAGTTCCTCAAAATAGCCTAAGCTAAGCATGCAGTTGGAATGCTTTTACCAATACAACCATACAGATATTCATACACATACATCCCTATGATTTTACAGCCTAATAAATTTGCCAAAATTGGAATAAAAACCATATAAGTCAGAACAGTAAATGCAAGCCACAATGAACAACCTTATTAAAAATGGCAGTCAGAACAATAAATGCAAAAAGAATAGACCTGAAGTTTGAGATTGCTGTGAAATAAACTTTTCCTCAAATAGTGACTTCAAATCAGCAGGAGCAATTGATTTTGATGAAAGCCACCTAACTCGGATTAAAAAACAGATCACTAGTAAATTACTAAATACCATACTATTCAAAATTAAATACTAAAATACCTTAAACATTACTCAAATTTTCATGAATTATTCATTCATATTCATAGTATGAAATAAAAGAGATAGCAAAATCGAAAATCGCTAATAACAATTGTATAAAACTAGTACAAGTTAGTGTTTTACTATTGATTGGTCTTCTTTGACCGCTTGCACTTCTGACACGCGCCAATGCCGCCTGGTGCGGTGGTCCTGATTTTTCCGCTATAGCTGTCAGTGCGGACGCTTTTGACAACAGAGCTGAATGGTCAAGAAATTATCAACAAACATGGAAAATGTTAGAATATAAGATAACTTTATAAGATAGCACAACAGTCATATACAACAAACTCAAAGTCCCAAGAGAGTCAAACAGAGTCCCAACACTCTAACTCTATCATTATTCTCAATATTTTTCTTAGGCATCACCAGAAGAGTGACAAAAAACACCTACCATATGTAAATTTTAAAAATTGAAAGTAAATTGGATGAGCTAAAGCCAAGTTAGTGAACAAATTTAGATAGATTTCTGAAACCAATATGAATGGTTGAATCCAACAAAGAAGTGAGAGTAAATTGGTTTGGTTACAACGACACCAAACAGCAAGAAGTGTTTTTTATTTTGAAGAAACAAAATGCAACAAAATAAAGAGGCACGCCTAAGATCATCTACAAAGAAACAAAATGCAACGAAATAAACCAAAAAATAATAGAAGCTGACCTGGATATCTAAGTAGCCCTCATAACACAACCCTTTAATATAATCTTGCAACCTGCAAAAACGATATGTAAAGAAATCAGGAAAATGAAGGATAGGATAGCCAAAGCCAGGCATTTTACAACCACATCTAAATTCATAAATATCACCTTTGCTGCATGTTTATGTCCATTGACTTGCAATATCCTAATGCAATCTTCAGACTGCAACATCATAATCATTGGGAAAGTGAAACCAGAGTATGAATATCAAATTTGAGGCTAACGACTACACAACCTAATGGTTATGATCTCAAAGCAATTACTCATACAAATATTCAAGGGCTTTGTGGGATAGCAACTTAAACTTGTCATTTCATATTGTATAAATTAATTTCAAATTGGCATATGCGGCTATAAAACTACCTACACATCAACGAAGTGTAAAAAAGAAACCAAACGACAGTAGAACTTCACCTGGACATGAACAGAACCTTGAGAACACAGCCCACTCCAATAATTTCACTACCTGCAGAAAATATGAAAATAAATCAGAAAAATGAAGGATGCAATTTTACAACCACATATAAAATCATCCATATCACTGTAAAGTGATATCAATCAAGCATAAAACAATTAATTGTAAAACGAAAAAACACCATAAAAAAAGATACAAACCTATGATATGATCATCTACAATAAAAAAAACTGCAAAGAAAGAAAACAAAATACAAATGAACCTCACCTGAAAAAGTACATAAGCTTCAAACTTGAAAAACATGTAGATAAGAGGAAAAACGCAACAAATATTATAAATCATACACCTTCATTCAGACAATTTTACAAACACCTTGTGGGTTGAAGAAATCAGCAGCAGTGCATGTACAAAATTGAAATAACTAATTAGAATCTTAATTCATGGCATAATTACTACCAAAATTCGATAACCAAAATAACATAAATAACAATATAGAATCAATTCATGAAAAAAGAGATGGAAAGCAAGATGAAAACTCTTATCACATTTTGAACATATAGGGAGATGAACGAATTTACCTTATAATATCTTGTGGAACATAATTTGAGTTTTGGGGAAATCGATTGAAGGTTCTAGAAATAGGTTTTGGGGCTGTGAGCAACAATCAATTCAAGAAACATAATTTGGGGGTTTTGATTGAGAGATTGAATTGATTTCAGGGAAAGATAAGGTTTACAATGGATCGATTGAAGGTACTAGAAAGATTGAGGGATTGAAGAACTGGGTTTTACGATTGAGCGATTGATTGATTCTGAGAAAGATTGTTTTACGTACTACTTCTGAAAACTGAATTCTAACGAAGGATGGGTGTAGGGTTTGTGAAGTTTTTGTTCTACTTTTTGTGTGAGGAGTTTTGTTTTGTGAGAGAAAGAAATAGGTGAAAAAATAATAAACTAAGAAGAGGCTAAAGAATTGAGCGCTTAACTTTCGTTTTGGAGGCATCTGAAAAATTTCGTGAAAACCGATATGGTGCCTTTTCTCTCCTTCCCTATACCAACGGTTATAGGAATTTCGGTTGCTATATTCTATCTATTGCAACGCTTTGTTTTGCGGTTGCTAAAGGTGTCCGTTGCTATATGGCAAATTTCTTGTAGTGACACAACATATAAGCAGAAGGAGAAATTTTATTCATAAGATTCAACTTAAACATATCATCAGTAGCATACCCTTTCCCAACAAAAACCCCATCCTTAGTAATAGAGTACATGTCACATGCTATGATTTGTTCAAAACCAGCCTTATTCAATAAAAAACCAGAAACTAAATTCTTCCTAATTCTAGGAGTGTGCATCACATCCTTCAATATGAAAGTCTTCCCGGAGGTGAATTTCAGCTCCACATCTCCGGTTCCAGCAACTTCAGTGGTGTGAGAATCTCCCAACAGCACCTTCTGATCTTCAGCAGCAGTGTATGTCTTAAACATAGCACGTTCATAACAGACATGGCGAGATGCACCAATGTCTATCCACCAACCATCAGATCCACCCACCATGTTGATTTCAGTTATCATTGCCATATACGGCTGCTCCTCATTTGTTGTCAAGTGAGCCTGAGTTTGAGCTGGTCTAGTGGATGGGTTTCTACACTTTCGTGCCATATGACCTGGTTGTCCGCAATTGTAGCAATTAAACAGTTGAGCAGGGTCATTCTTTGATGGTTGAGCTCTTGGGACCTTGTGCGGGTTCCCATTCTTATTCCGATTGGAATTCTTATTTGCAGGACGGTTCTGATTCTTAAATTGTTTGCCAGCAGGCTTCAGAACAGCACCCACAAATTTCTTTTTAGTGTTGTTGTTCGAGACAGCAAACACCTCTTCATTTATTTCTTGTTTTCTTGCCTCTTCTTCAATACGAAGTCGAGTAATCAGACTTTCAAGAGAAAACTCCTTAGTCTTGTGCCTAAGGGCATTCTTGAAGTCCTTCCAAGCAGGGGGAAGTTTATCAATTATCACAGCAATCTGAAACTGCTCAGGTAATTGAATTCCTTCAACAAAAATCTCATGAGCAATATTCTGAAGCTCCTGAGATTGTTCTTCGACAGATTTCTCGTCGTTCATCTTATAGTTTAGGTACCGGCTCACAACAAATTTCTTTGAGCCAGCCTCTTCAGTGTTATATATATTTGTTCTGAAGAGCATCCCAAACATCCTTAGCTGTCTTATGAATCAGATGCAGATCATATAGATGATCCGCAAGATAGTTCAATATGTAATTCTTGCACAGGTAATCCTCTTCTTTCTAGAGGAGTATATCCTTTTCAACCTGTTTCACGTTTTCAGCATGTTCGGCAGTAAGCCTCTCCAACTCAGCATTTGCTGCAGATATAGAAGCATCTGTAGCCACTGCTGTCTTACCGTTACTAGCCGTTTCCATAGGAACCGACATCGATGGTATCACAGGTATGTTATCCTTCAAGACGTGGGCAACCTTTTTCGTAGTTAGAAAAAACATCATCTTTGTTTGCCAACGCTTGAAGTTACTACCGTGAAACTTAAACGGTTTGTTGAAGTCGACAGCTGTTCCAGAGACACTAATTTCGTTGTTGGTATTCATGGTTTCAGAAACGTCTTAAAATTGTTGTTTTTCGATTTAAAAATTATACCGAACGAAATTATTGGGCGAGTCACGACCAGGTCGTTTTCTTTAAGACGTTTCGCGGCACTACCCTAGTTTGTGCAAGGTAGACTATCAACCATGCCGTCTCCAGGATAAAACAGCCCAGATCACTGTTACGAGTATATACTGCACAGTATATAGTCGCTCGAGAATTACACCTCAAAGTATGGTTCAATCGTTCGATCGAAGCCACTCGATACGGTACGTAACCGCTCTAATCAAAACCGATGGGACAGAAAGTAGTAGAAGAAGAAGAACGATTTATTAAAATCGAAGGGAGAAGAGAGAAAATCGCACAGGAAGCATCAACTGTGAGATTTTGGTGTGAAGAATGAGTGGGGAGAGCTCTCCTTTTATAGGTAGAGTTCGTAACAAAAAACCGCGTGACTTGGGGATTAAGTCTGCTTAATCCTTAATCAAACGCGTGACTTGGGGATTAAGTCTGCTTAATACGCTTTCGTATAATGAAAAATTAATTAATTAATTAATTTAACGTTTTCAAGTGACAAAAAAAAATATATATCAATTTTTTTAACCCACGACCCAAGCCCAAGCCCGGCCCGGACGGCGGCGTCGCGCGTGCGATATATATACTTTGTAAGCGTTCACCCATTCACAAAAATGGGTACCCCAAGGGCACACCCTTGGAGGTCACCCCACCCTTATATAAACACTTACTAGTTGGGGTGACTCTCCAATGCGGGACATTTTTAAGTCACATACGTACCCACACACTAGTTTCTCATAGTGTTTTCTTTCTTTCCAATTTTCTCACTAGAATTAACTAGTGTTCCAACATAAGTCTTTTGGCTCTTATAGACACGTATGGAGTATATTTATTTGCCCTCATCCTTTCATTATGACCATAACAAACTAACATCACACGTGCTTATAAAAAACATGGATTTTCATGAGTTTGAAAGCTTGCTTGCATTGCATTGCTTGAAAGGTATTCTTTACATTTTGTATTATTCTTTTCATAACTTTTTCTTGATTTATGCCGTTTACCAATGTGTTTGTTGTATATTTCTTGACACCTACTTTGGATAGAAATCCAATCCCTGACATGGACAAGATTGTTAAAGAAATACGACTTCAATACAAGACTATTTGTGTTGAGTTTCATTCCAATGAAGTGAGTATGCATATTTAATTTTCAGTTTTCTTTTGGCAGAGAAAATCCTAGCATTGAATGTATAATGTATTGCTTATTCTTTACAGGGTGTTTTTATGTTGCCAAAGATGTTTGCTTATGATTTTGGTGAGCAAATTGGACATTTTCTTACGTTGGCAACAACAACCAGTTCAAGGTTTTGGAGGAGAAGATCAATGGATGCGTGTTTTTAACTACAAAATTCAATGCGATATGTGATTTGTATAACATCCTTTGGGGTGGATGGGTGATGATGGTGTTTTACGGGTTTAGGGCAGTTTGGGATAAACATCTGTTGTGAAAGTGACTCAAAATTGGAGAAATTGAAGTTTGCTGAAGCTGTCAAATCGGAGCCCGATTTGGAGAAATCGGAGTCCGATTTTTGGGACCAGAATTGGCACTTCCATTCGTAAAAAATCGGAGCCCGATCTGGCAAAATCGGAGTACGATTTTGCGCAGATTCAGAAAAATAAAACGTATTTTTGGGGCCAGATTTTGTTCCAATTTATGAGAGATTCTTTTACTATAAATATAGGCTTTGTATCAGAGTAAACCTTGAGATAGAGGGGGCTGAAACAAGGGTTTAGAAAGGCAACAACAAAACTAGGGTTTGTATAGAGTTTATCTCTTCGGAACAAACACTAGGTTTTGAGGGTTGATTCACCTTGGGAAACACTATTAGGATTGAGTCTCTTGGTTACGGGAAGTGGCTGGGTTTTGGGTAGAATTAGGCGGGAGACTTATTCTTGTAACCCATTGAAATCTCTTTGTAACGTTACTCATCATATAGTGGAACGGAGGGCTGCTCTCTCCCCCAGACTAGGTCAATTTGGACCGAACTGGGTCAACAAATTTCTTTGTGTTCTCTCTTCCTTTTCTCTCGCTGTTGTTTTCTACTTTTGGCTTGTGATTATAACTGTTCCATACACTTTGATTTTGGTTGCTTAATTATCCCTTGCTCCACACATCAAGTTGTTATTGGTGTGAGTTTTTCATCGAATTTGCAACAATTGGCGCCCACCGTGGGGCAAGGGTCAAAGGATAATCAAGTACCATGGGTTCGAAGTGGGATATTGAGAAGTTTACCGGCGATAACGATTTTGGGTTATGGAAGGTAAAGATGGAAGCGGTCTTAATACAGCAGAAGTGTGAGAAAGCTTTGAAGGGTGAAGGTTCGTTACCGGTCACCATGTCACGAGCGGAGAAGACCGAGATGGTGGACAAGGCCAGGAGTGCCATTGTCTTGTGCCTCGGAGATAAAGTTTTGAGAGAAGTAGCAAAGGAACCAACCGCGGCATCGATGTGGGCAAAGTTGGAATCTTTGTATATGACAAAGTCTTTGGCTCATCGGCAATTCCTAAAGCAACAACTCTACTCATTCAAGATGATGGAGTCAAAGGCCATCATGGAGCAAGGTGATCTTCAAGGAAGCGGGAGATGTCCTGTGTTGAAGATGTCATGGTGAATGCTTGTGGAACTACCTAAAACTCCTAGTGTAGTTGGACTGCAAGGACTCTTCGAGAAGACGGAAGACGTTCCGATGGCTGAAGAGGTTGAGGTAAAGGCTTGTGGAGCTACCTAAAATTCCTAGCGTAGTTGGACTGCAAGTACCTTCGAGAAGGCGGAAGACATTCCGATGGCTGAAGGGGTTAGGGTGCAAACTTGTGGAGCTACTTGGTGTAGTGGGAACAAGGGAAAGAGCAGCATGGTGGTTGATGGTTTGGCATCATCACTAATTTGGAGTCAAGGTGGAGATTGTTGTGAAAGTGACTCAAAATTAGAGAAATTGAAGTTTGCTGAAGCTGTCAAATCGGAGCCCGATTTGGAGAAATCGGAGTCCGATTTTTGGGACCAGAATTGGCACTTCCATTCGTAAAAAATCGGAGCCCGATCTGGCAAAATCGGAGTACGATTTTGCGCAGATTCAAAAAAATAAAACGTATTTTTGGGGCCAGATTTTGTTCCAATTTATGAGAGATTCTTTTACTATAAATATAGGCTTTGTATCAGAGTAAACCATGAGATAGAGGGGGCTGAAACAAGGGTTTAGAAAGGCAACAACAAAACTAGGGTTTGTATAGAGTTTGTCTCTTCGGAACAAACACTAGGTTTTGAGGGTTGATTCACCTTGGGAAACACTATTAGGATTGAGTCTCTTGGTTACGGGAAGAGGCTGGGTTTTGGGTAGAATTAGGCGGGAGACTTATTCTTGTAACCCATTGAAATCTCTTTGTAACGTTACTCATCATATAGTGGAACGGAGGGCTGCTCTCTCCCCCAGACTAGGTCAATTTGGACCGAAATGGGTCAACAAATTTCTTTGTGTTCTCTCTTCCTTTTCTCTCGCTGTTGTTTTCTACTTTTTGGCTTGTGATTATAACTGTTCCACACACTTTGATTTTGGTTGCTTAATTATCCCTTGCTCCACACATCAAGTTGTTATTGGTGTAAGTTTTTCATCGAATTTGCAACAACATCATCATTAGGTTGGGTTGTGTGGTGGATCCTCCTTCATTCGATCGTCCAATGAAATTTGAGATCCAGAAATAAATGGTTCCTAAATATGTATTTCATGGTGTCCCAATTTCAACATAAATCTTAACGTTTCATCATGTCGAAAAGAAATTTCAGCTCACTTACGAGAAATAATTGACTAAGAAAGATGTCAACTCCGGGTATCTGGTATGATAGATATAGTTATTTATTTGATCATATTTATGTTTAAGTACTATTGATCTTAAGTGGTAACATGCATCTTTATTTTATTTATATAGAAGTTGTTCTATCGAGGATTCTGTTAGTTGACTTCGATCATATAATTCATGTTGAGGAGTCCTATTTACTAATTTAATGCCTATACCAATAACTGTTAAATCCCTTCTCATTAAAATCCACCAGCATTTCGTCATCCTTAGAAATATATAAAACATTGGTATATGCATGCAAAGTCAGATCTCCAATGTAAGAAAACCATACAATTTGGTCCAAGACTCTTTATTTCCATATTCATTCATAAGCCAAACATCCAAAAACATATGACTACTAGCAAAGATGCACAAACAATCCTTCAACATCCCTAGAGTCCAGTGATCATTCTCCAAATCAGGCTTCAAAAGCGTTCAATATGTCTCATTCTCCAAATCAAGACAAACGATGACACGATTATATGTTGCCAACCAATTCATAATATCACTCACAAATACTCGTGGTCCAAGAATGGGGTCAGAATATTGGAAGGCTTGGATCCTCCTCCAATGATTAGTACCTAAAGTATAAACATAAACTAAATTACATTTTTTTCGTTACAATAGAAATTAATGGCAAGAACCATATATTTATCAATATGCTGAATTTTCTAATGGAAGTGTTCCACAAAATAGCAGAAAGATCCAAGCTGGTTAAGCACAAAATGTCATCGGAAGAGCGGAAGAGCACATGTCCAAAGAGAGATGGGGAATAGAGTGACTGATTTGTATTTGTGTAACCCTAGAAGTTGAAAAAACAGATTGGATTGGGGAATCAAAGAGAAGTAATTTAACTAAGAAGTTGGTAGAGCCCACCTTGAGATGGCGGCGCTTGGTTGACAAGCGAAGGTGCTTCTTAGCGAATTTGGGATCAGAGATTATAGAATTAAAGGACTTGCAAAGACGTTGGACTTGCATGAGTAACTTTACCGGAAGCATGCACAAAATTTTTGCAACAATATCGAACGGAAGTGTTGGAAGCGACCGCTGGTGAAGTGAGAGTGATTTTAGGGTTTGGGTGAGTGATGTTGGTTGCTTCCTCTTAGTGGCAGATGTTTCCATTGTGAGTTGTTGAGAAGAAACAGCGTTATTTGGGTCGTAGTCCTCCCTCCCTAATGTCATTCTTGCTAGATAATAAAGTAATGAGCTATGGTATTGGGTATGTTGGTTTAGAGTCCATTAGGTTTTATATATATTCTCTAGTAACCTTTTGTAATGTGAAGCTATTTGTATTCTATCAAACCCTAGCCGTCTTTTTGTTATTCTCTCTGATTATATATATTGTTAGCAATTCTAGGTAATGGAGTACTTTCTAACGCTAATGATCTGTTCTCGTTCAAAATTCTACGATAAGAGATAAACTGGTCATTTGGGTTTTCTTCCTTCACCAAAATACAAGGTCAATTTAAATCAATTTTGGTTTTTAAAAGTTTTTTAAAAGGATTAAAAGTTGTTTTTTTTTGTTGCTACTCTTTTGAAAAGTTGTTTTATAAATCTAATTTAAAAAAAATGTTTTTTTTATAATGAAAATATAAAAACAGAATCAGATTAGTAACTAATTTTTTAAATATTTTCTACATATGAGAAAATCGTTCGGTACTATCATTTTGTTTAAAGTTGATTTAAAAATGGCTTATGATTTTGTTTGGGAGTATTTGGAATCGGTCATGCTATAAATAGAATTTTCTTGTATGGGATGTAAGTGGATTATGGAATGTGTGCGGTCAACCACTGATTCTGTTTTAGTTAATGGGAGCCCTACTAATGAATTTAAGATGATGATGGGGGTTGCACCAAGACGATCCTCTTTCGTCTTTTTTGTTCCTTATAGAATGCATATGCGACAGCGGATCTGTTTCCGTTTAGGTGTCGCATTTACAATTTGTGGATGATATTTTATTTGTGGAAGAGAAAAGTTGGGGAAACATCGGAGCCTTGAAGGAAAACCTATTTAATGTTGCCAAATTTGGTTTTACACCATTCCTTTTATTTGGTTTTCACAAACAACTACTAAAGAACAAGCGGTTCACTACAATATACGAGGTACCGACATAGACGCAGTCCAAACTTTAGACACGACATTGACACATCAAAACTGGAAATGAATTAACTAAATGAAATTACGTATCGGTGTCATTACAAAACCATTGTCTAATCTTAACTTTATATATAATGTTAAAAGTGTATCAAAAAAGTTCAGAAGTTAATGAACATTTAGCAATATCTCAATCCTTGTCAAAGGAAGCCCAGCATGAAGTTGAGGAACCACATGGAAGAAAATTATCAGATTTCACAGTAATTTTGCTTAAATTTTCATCAACCTTAACCATGGATCTATAGGAATGTTCTGCAACGCCAATAATATGAGGTGTCATGATAACGTTCTTAAATTTTAATGGATGAGTGATCATCAGGATCAAATTGTTCTGTCCATGCAATATATGTGCTTAACCCTCGTAAGTGACCGAATTCAAGGTGTGTTTGATCACAGCCTCGTAGTCTAAAAGACAACTCCAGCAACATTCACCGGAAATGCACCCTGAAATATTTAGTATAACTGTTCAACTAAACAATAATTCATCAAAACTTGCAACTAACAAGCTAAATAAAACTGTAGATATTTATTTTTTCAATCATATCTTGATCAATTATACATACTCTTTATCAATTATTATATCTTCCCCCTATCTAATATGCAAAATAACAATTTGTTTCTTCGGTCATGTCTTTCCAACCATATGTTTGGATATACAACTTAATTATGCACTTATAGCATAAACCCTTATCAAGTTATCATATAAGTTCTAATTTCTAAACTATTTTTATAACAAAAGTTGAATTAAAAACAATGGTTTTACAAATTAGGAGGTAGAGTTTATCTCAAAGTTGTAACTACTCTTACATGTGCCTCAAGATGTTTACACGAGCATGCAGGCACACGCATGGAAAATCAAATTCATTACCAATTTACTATTATGCAAATTATTGTTTCTCTGTTTCCTCAACA
This sequence comes from Medicago sativa, assembly GCF_051527215.1. Lineage (NCBI taxonomy): Eukaryota > Viridiplantae > Streptophyta > Magnoliopsida > Fabales > Fabaceae > Medicago > Medicago sativa. Next base: position 8,052,464 of record NC_140751.1, on the reverse strand, counting down.
TATAGGTATGAGTCCTTCACCTCCTATCTTTTATTAGTTCTTCTAATATTTGGCTACCATATAAGGCTTTCTAGACCAATCTTATTATATCACATGAAGCCAAATTCAATTTACACAAACAAACAGAACAATCATCATGATGTATAAAGAAAAAAGGGCATAGAGAAGCAAAAGGATTAAGCTTTCATCTTAAAAGATTGATGATGTACAATCAAGCTTTTTTCACAAGTTAAAAACGAAAGTTTATATTAATTATGAATATTCTATGAGTTAAAAGTTAATTCAAACAAGTTGTACATGTGATTCAAGATGCACAAATCAACATGCATACATTGTACACACATATTTGTTTCTAAATAACGGTTATGTAATTTATCCACTGAAAGCAAGTTATTAAAACCAGAGACATCGTGGGAAATAGAAACCGATAAGGATGCAAAAATAAAATTACCAAATCAAACAATCTACCTTTAAAAAGATGGTGAATGCACCTTTCACCTTATAATAACTTGATGTCAACCTTTGCCGAGGGTGAGTTTTAAATCAAAAAGTCCACCATTCCTTTAGGTATAGATGAAGGTAGGTACATTTTTATTTTCAATGACTTCAAGTTGCACAAGGAAGGGAGTGAAGTATTAGGAATTAGGATCAGTTAAAATCAGTGATGGATACAAGAATGATATTAAAATCAGTGATGGATGGGTTGTGTAAAGAACATGCAAATTATCAAAAAATAGTGCAATAAAATTATGGAACACGAAGCAATGAACTGAGAGGAAGAGGAGTTGCAGAAACGAAGCAGGAAAGGGACAAAAGGGTAGCGATGTCGTGCATGATCTTTTTAAAAAAAAATAAAAAATTAATCACAGCCTTTGATTTTAATCCATTGGCCACTATTTGATCCTCTCACCCTCTCATTTGAAATGGTCTCTCTCTCTCTCTCTCTCTCTCTCTCTCTCTCTCTCTCTCTATATATATATATATATATATATATATATATATATATATATATATGGGCGGATTTACCATACTTTCCTTGTATCGCTACAAGAAATTTAATTTGTAGTGACAGCCAAAATCCGTCCCCATAGGGTAAATTTCCGTAGCTAAATCCATCTGTCAATGTCAAATGGTTGTCACTGTATGTTTTCCACCTTTACCTGCGGACAACACATATGTAATTCTAAGGAGACCATTTTAAAAATATTATGGACATCTACCAACGATTGTAGCTTCACAAAAACTTATCATTGTTTCATTTTATTTTTTATATTTTCTATTCTACTATAAATTCTAAAAATTAATAATTAATAAAATTACAACTAAAATTAGTTTAATTGATATAATAAAATATTATAATCAATATCTTTGGAATTTAAAATTGATTACTATTTTTAGAATAAATTATTGAAGTGACTTAACTAGAATAATTTCCCTAGCTATGAACTATTATACCATTCACCCAAAACAATACTCAATAATCACATAAATTAAAATTTATATATACTCAATTGCTCATTTAATTTATGGTAATAAAATTTGAATCACTATTGATAATATCTTATTAGAGAAAATGACATAATATCAAGTTACAACTTACTATCACTTAATACCTAAACAAACTTAAAATCACTTCTACAACAGGGCATAATATTCGAACATTCACCACAAAGAAATCTCGGAAAGGGCATTTACCTCCTAATTTTATTTAGCACACTATTGACAGGTTATGTTTCATCTCTCTTATTTCAAATTGTACTTTTATCGACAAAATAACGAGCCTCTTTTATTTCGATCTATGACTATTTATATATTATGTCACATGTGAATTTGCAATCAAAATTTTGCCCAGGCTCGATATAATTCATGTCTCTGCCACTATGTGTGTGTGTGTGGGTGTGTGTCTGACACCTAGATCTACACCTTTTCATGAAAAAATGAACATAAAATTAGGAAGACCAAGTCTTTTCCTAACAAAGTCAGTGCTAATACAATCAGGGATGGAGGGGAACCAAGCATGTGAAGAAAGATCTAATCCTAGATTAGGTAAACCATCTTAACAAGTGTTCCCCTCCCTATATAAATGACTGACAAAAAAATTATGTTCCTTGTGATATACAAGCTGTTATATGAAAGGTCTGGGGTTTGAACCTTAGGCACCACAAAAAAAGATAATTAATAACTATAAATTTAGTATGACAAAAGTTTTAATTTTTTTTTTAAGAGTAAAAATAAAAGTTAATATAATTAAAGGGGCAAAAAAGATATTTAACATTTATTTATATAAATAAATTCATCATGAACTTTTAAAAAAAATGGAGTACTGTATTAGCTTCCTTGAAAAAAAAATGATTTCTATGTATCCCTAAAAAAAAAGATTTCTATGTAATTCATTAAAAAATTTGATTTCTATTAATGAGAGTACAATCAGATGATTTTTCCTTAAAAAAGAATATCTGTTGTGATCTGCTTTTAATTACAAAGTTTTGAATGCACCCTTATGCTTTCATTACTTTATTTATTTTGTATTAAATTCAGGGTTAAATATGTTTTTCGTCCCTATAAAATTGGAAACTTCTAAGTTTAATCCTTACTTAATTTTAATAGCTTTTTTAGTCCCTATAAAAAATAATTACTTATAATTTTAGTCCCTGCTAAAACAAAATTTGTTTAATTATCCTTAAACTCTTAAATTTTTGAACGATTTTATTGAGATAGATTTAGAACACTATGAAAGTCATTTACTAAAATTTAGAATTTTCTAACATGAAACGAATTAAATATAAATTTATTAAAAAGACAAAAGTTAAAATTAAAAAGACAAAAGTTAATGATAAAAAGTAACAAAATCTGGAAGTAGAAATCAAATTTTACGATAATTTTTTGTGGAGGAACTTTTAGTAATGTTTTAAACATGTCTGCAAAAATTTGTTCAAAAATTTAAGAGTTTAAGCATAAATTAAACAAATTTGAATTGAGTAGGACTAATACCCCGTGTAGAAAAAAAATTAGGGACTAAAAGAGCTATTAAAATTAAGTAACGACTAAACTTAAAAGGTCCCGCCGAGGAGAGAGAGAGAGAGTGGTATGGTGAGAGAGCGTGGTGGTTATTCTCGATCCCGCCGAGGACAACCACGTCGGTATTCACCTTCACCGGAAGTAAGGTACTACAGGGGGGAAGGGGGCCAAGCAGGGTGCCACAAAAGGGGGGAATAGGGGAGAATGGTCCGACGTGAGATCGCAAAAGAGGAAAGCGCAGGAACAGGTGGATGGACATCGGGACAGACTTAGGGATGATCAACGGCATCGAGGGTCAAGGGTTCGACGGCAAGGGCGGTCTAGGGTTAGGGGCAGGTTTGATTTTGCAGAATGGTATGATTCAGAAGAAGACAGTGACTTTGGCTACCAAGAATTGTCAAATGATGGTAGGGTTACAGTGAGGTATTTACGACCAGATAGGGTTAGGGCACGAATGGCTTGCGGTATGAGGACGGGCACATTCTGGAACGACGACGTTCACATTCCAGCAAACGGGGAAAGGATGTGATTGACCTAACAGAAGCAGTTCACGAACAGCCTTCCAAACAGCAGCATCATTCAGTTTTGAGAAACCAGGAACCGGCACAGTCAGTAAAGGTAAATCAGAACGTTGTTTCTTTCTATTTTACAAATATTCCGCATGATATATCATATGTTGCATTGAGACAAGGGTTTGAGGTGTGTGGCATCATGGAGGATGTTTATTTGGCACGTAAGCGGAATGTTAATGGCGGTGCATTTGGCTTTGTGCGTTATGGCAAAGTGAAAGATGTTGAGAAACTTTTGAAGGCTTTAAATAACGTATGGTTTGGTGATTGGAAAGTGGTGGCTAAAGTAGCGACTTTTGATAGGTCTGGTAATAATAGGGGAGATGGCAGGGAGCGGGGAGAGGGAGGAAAATTCAAAGATGGAGTTAAAAAATCAGAGGGCGAAAAAAGAGATGCGGGGAAGGGGAAGGTAGATGAGGGTGTAATCAATGGTGTCGTTGTGAAGGAAGGGGAATGTAGGGGAATGAAGGGGAACGAGGGAGTGTTATTGAAGGAAGGTAAGGCTGGTCTGATTGCTCGAAAAGAACATTCAGGTCGACAGAAAGGAAGGCATGTGGAATCAGATAGTGCGAAAGCGGTTGTGGTGGAGGCAACGAATATTGAGAAAGATTTCATTCCAAAATATTCCTCATCTGAACTTGATGTTGCATGGGCAAGAAGAAGCATGTTAGCTACGGTGCTGAATGATGAAGCTATTCCCGTGTTCCAACGACGTATTTTTGATGCGGGCTTTGAAACTTTAGATATTATTCCAATGGGGGCCGACAAAGTTCTTTTGCAAACAGAAGACGATAGCGACGTCAATTTTATTATTTCTGAAGCAGCAGAATTCTTTGACAATTTTCTTACCAAACCAGTCAAGTGGAATAAGGATGTTGTGGTCCGAGAAAGAGGAGCTTGGGTGAGAATTTATGGTGTACCGTTACAAGCCTGAAATCTGGATTTCTTTAAATTATGTGTATATGACTGTGGCAGGCTGCTGAAAGTTGACGACTCAACATTTGAAAAAATCCGTTTCGATTATGCGCGTGTTCTTATTTCTACTCCTTCGTTGGATTTCAAAAATATAGATGCTAAGATTATGGTGGATGGTGTAATTTTTGATTTTAAAATTGTTGAGGAAGGGTGGTTCTCGTTGGGGGAGGATGCATGCTTGACTGATGATGTAACACCCCGTTTTCCCAACTTAAAAATTTCATTTAAAATCAGAGTATTTAATTCATAACGGAATGTCACACACTACTTTAACATCTCAAACAGATAATAATAATTATCCTTCAAATTCAACATCATGAAAATCTTAAAACTGTTGCAGCGGAAAATAGTTCAACATTTAAAAGTCTTGGCACGCAGGCCTTAGTGGAAAATCTCATAAATTAGTTCATAAAAGAGACACGTAAGGAATAGAAGTAAAAGCAAGCCCCCATCCCGTTACGTATCAGAGCACCTAGACACCAAGTGAGGAGTCCACTCACGAACGCCTCTAATCTTTATTACCTGCACATTACCCACGGTCGAGGCAACATATACGCAGAAGGGGTGAGATTTCATAATCAATACATTAAGCATATAATCCAATAAAATGCATTTAACAACTTAAACATTAATAACATATCAACAATTAACAATTAGCATATTTTTCATTTCATAACAAATACAATCATCTAATACCATTACTAATTTTCATCACAAATCTTAATCAACTTAACACTCAACTTGACGACACAACTCACCTTTTACCATGCAACTCTATCAACTCAACAACAACTTGACAACACAACTCATCTTAGACCATGCAACTCTATCAACTCAACAACAACTTGACAATCTTAAACATCATGAAACTTCTTGATATGCAAATGCATGTGGTACCAATCAACAATATAATGAGCATAATAGGCTCCTCAACGTGTGAGCACAAAGGCTGCCGGGCCTAAAGCCCCCAACTTTAATCAGCACAAAGGCTGTCGGGCCTAAAGCCCCCAACTTTAATGAGCACAAAGGCTGCCGGGCCTAAAGCCCCCAACTTTAATGAGCACAAAGGCTGCCGGGCCTAAAGCCCCCATCTTTAATGAGTATGCAATGGACTCAATCTTCCTACAACTTAGACATCTTGAACTTCTTAAACAACTTATATGATTCCAATAATTTGGACAACTTCTTACGACTTCACAACTTAAACCGACACTTACAACTTTGTGACATTAATGGTCAACAACATCAAACGATAAACATCAACATCTTAAACATCACATCAACATAAGCATCAAAAATAACACATATTTAAATCATACATCTTCCAAATAACACTTCATTATATAACACATCTTTAAATAGCATCATTATCAAATACACATCATTAAATAGCACTTCAGTTATACATCATCAATTAACACATCATCAAATAATTCACAAATTACACTTAGTCAAATAATACATCAACTATACTTCTTAAATATCACATCTTTACATACCACATCTTAACTTAGGCTTCCTGGACAGCTTCTAATAATCTAGACATCCTTCCTTTCCTACTCCAAGTTCATCTTAAAACTACACGATCTTTAAATCACACATCTTTATATAAGACATTGTCAATCGACTCACTATCACACATCACCAATTAACACATAATAACACATAATTATTCGTGCAAATTAAAAGAACTAACGAAATTAGTTATTCTCGGCTAACTAAATTAAGATGATTGGCTAAACAAACATGTTCGAAAAAATAATAATTTATCATGTGACCATCAGAAGTAGCATTATCAATAATTTATTTAGAAAGAAATCATGTGTCCCCCTTTGAATCCTCTAATCTAAAACTAATGGCTATTATCACGGTTGAAACAAAAGAGCACCAATTAAAATTCAATTATGATAACTAGTCTCCATTGATTTTTTAAGTAACAAGTTGAACAGCAAGGTTGGCCGTTTATAAATTAACAGAGTAGTGTATATAAGGGTAAGCACAGCACATACAACTCAATCAATTGGGATGAAAACACAACGACACATTCCTCGGCAAAAGTGTTAACTAATAACAGTACTTGCTCAAACATTATTTGATTAAAATAAATTAATTGATATCATTATGGGTTTTCTCCCGTGGTTAAATATTTTGTCTCATTCGTTTCAGGTTCAACAATTAAAAAGAATCTGCATCTCGTGAATATAAGCTCAATCAACTACAAATTTAGCACCTAAAAATAGTGAACTCAGATATAAAAATACAGCCAAAATCACAACGATAAACTAGAGCAAAGATCATGCAAAACAATGGTAAATAATAACCTTTCACTACCCATATGTTCATACAACCCTTTATGATGAATGGAGACTCCCCTTACATCAATTCAACGGTTTTTCATCACTTAATCATCAATTCTCACTCAAACCCTAATTCTCATAATCTTACAAAACCTCAACCTAATCATGCTAAATTCATTTTTTAGAATCATACCCTTAATAATATTGAAAGTTAGTCTCACCCTTACCTGGTAATTGAAGAAAATCGATAGCCTCCTCTTGTTCTTCTCTCTTTCTGACTTTTTCTCCCTTTTCTCTAAAAACGTACGTTCTGCCTAAAAACTTTTCTCAACCTAACTCCTTCTATTTATAACCTCACTCTAATTTCTCTTTACACCTCTAAAAATGCTCTTTTCACATCACAGCCCAAATTCTAATATTTTTATTTTATTTTCATATCTTATTTTATTTAATAATAAAATAAGTCACACCAACATTATAACTTCACAAAATCACATACTTCACATCAATCTTGAAAATCACACAATTTACCTATAAATCATGTAAACTACTTAAATTCATAAATCATATAAATCACACATATAAATCATATAAATATATGTTAAAACTCATCAAAATAGTTAAATAATTATGACGGGCGTTACAACTCTCCCCAACTTAAAGAATTTTCGTCCTCGAAAATTTACCTCAGATCAACGATCCTCACTCTCCGTCTGAGTACCAGATAAAGCAAACACTTTCCCTCTGGTCTGAGCCTTCTTCGGATTCTTGCATTGAGACCCAATATGACCCTCTTCATTGCAGTTAAAGCACACAACGTCTCCATGCTTACACTCTGCAAGTGTATGTCCTTTACTACCACAACGAAAGCATCGTTTAATATCCTTAGTGCAAGCATTACTCTTATGGCCTTTCTCGCCGCAAGTGAAACAAACAATCTCCGCACCAGCATCTTTCTTATTTGACCTTCTTTCATCATTAGCTCTTCCTTTTCCTTTGTCAGCAGGAGCACTGTAAGGCTTTGGACAATTTTGCTGGCCCTTACCCCTCTTCTCACTCATAATCTTATAATGAGCTTTGCTATCATCTTCATAGATTCTGCATCTGCTCACCAAAGCAGAAAAGTCACGGATCTGTTGGTAACCAATGGCTCGCTTAATATCAGCACGCAAACCATTCTCAAACTTGATACACTTAGAGAACTCAGCATTGTCCCCAGTGTAGTGTGGATAGAACTGAGCCAGCTCCACAAAATTTGCTGCATACTCTATCACCGACATGTTTCCTTGCTTCAGCTCAAGGAACTCGATCTCTTTTCTTCCGCGAACATCCTCAGGAAAATATCTGTTTAGGAACTCTCTCTTAAACACAGCCCAAGTAATAACTGCATCATCCTGCTCTAGGGTAGGTTGGAGGCTCACCCACCAGTCATCAGCTTCCTCAGCCAGCATATGCGTTCCAAAGCGCACCTTCTGATCATCAGTACATTGCATAACTCTGAAAATTCTTTCAACCTCCTTGAGCCACGTCTGTGCTCCGTCAGGGTCGTACCTTCCTTTGAAGGTAGGAGGATGATTTCTCAGAAAGGTCTCCAACATTCTCACACCAGCATTCGCACCAGCACCAGCATTTGGATGTTGTCCCACAGCTTGGGCTACAGCTTCCAAAGCAGCAGCAATCGCAGCATCATTTCTTCCAGCCATTCTAACCCTCTTATAGCAAATAAGATTTGCAGCCTCCAGGTCTCTTCTCTACACAACACACAACATTTAGAATATCATAATAGTGGTATTCCAACTGCTAAAGACACAAATCGACTCACTACTTGGCCGGACGGACCGACCTGCTCTGATACCAATTGTAACACCCCGTTTTCCCAACTTAAAAATTTCATTTAAAATCAGAGTATTTAATTCATAACGGAATGTCACACACTACTTTAACATCTCAAACAGATAATAATAATTATCCTTCAAATTCAACATCATGAAAATCTTAAAACTGTTGCAGCGGAAAATAGTTCAACATTTAAAAGTCTTGGCACGCAGGCCCTAGTGGAAAATCTCATAAATTAGTTCATAAAAGAGACACGTAAGGAATAGAAGTAAAAGCAAGCCCCCATCCCGTTACGTATCAGAGCACCTAGACACCAAGTGAGGAGTCCACTCACGAACGCCTCTAATCTTTATTACCTGCACATTACCCACGGTCGAGGCAACATATACGCAGAAGGGGTGAGATTTCATAATCAATACATTAAGCATATAATCCAATAAAATGCATTTAACAACTTAAACATTAATAACATATCAACAATTAACAATTAGCATATTTTTCATTTGATAACAAATACAATCATCTAATACCATTACTAATTTTCATCACAAATCTTAATCAACTTAACACTCAACTTGACGACACAACTCACCTTTTACCATGCAACTCTATCAACTCAACAACAACTTGACAACACAACTCATCTTAGACCATGCAACTCTATCAACTCAACAACAACTTGACAATCTTAAACATCATGAAACTTCTTGATATGCAAATGCATGTGGTACCAATCAACAATATAATGAGCATAATAGGCTCCTCAACGTGTGAGCACAAAGGCTGCCGGGCCTAAAGCCCCCAACTTTAATGAGCACAAAGGCTGCCGGGCCTAAAGCCCCCAACTTTAATGAGCACAAAGGCTGCCGGGCCTAAAGCCCCCATCTTTAATGAGTATGCAATGGACTCAATCTTCCTACAACTTAGACATCTTGAACTTCTTAAACAACTTATATGATTCCAATAATTTGGACAACTTCTTACGACTTCACAACTTAAACCGACACTTACAACTTTATGACATTAATGGTCAACAACATCAAACAATAAACATCAACATCTTAAACATCACATCAACATAAGCATCATAAATAACACATATTTAAATCACACATCTTCCAAATAACACTTCATTATATAACACATCTTTAAATAGCATCATTATCAAATACACATCATTAAATAGCACTTCAGTTATACATCATCAATTAACACATCATCAAATAATTCACAAATTACACTTAGTCAAATAATACATCAACTATACTTCTTAAATATCACATCTTTACATACCACATCTTAACTTAGGCTTCCTGTACAGCTTCTAATAATCTAGACATCCTTCCTTTCCTACTCCAAGTTCATCTTAAAACTACACGATCTTTAAATCACACATCTTTATATAAGACATTGTCAATCGACTCACTATCACACATCACCAATTAACACATAATAACACATAATTATTCGTGCAAATTAAAAGAACTAACGAAATTAGTTATTCTCGGCTAACTAAATTAAGATGATTGGCTAAACAAACATGTTCGAAAAAATAATAATTTATCATGTGACCATCAGAAGTAGCATTATCAATAATTTATTTAGAAAGAAATCATGTGTCCCCCTTTGAATCCTCTAATCTAAAACTAATGGCTATTATCACGGTTGAAACAAAAGAGCACCAATTAAAATTCAATTATGATAACTAGTCTCCATTGATTTTTTAAGTAACAAGTTGAACAGCAAGGTTGGCCGTTTATAAATTAACAGAGTAGTGTATATAAGGGTAAGCACAGCACATACAACTCAATCAATTGGGATGAAAACACAACGACACATTCCTCGGCAAAAGTGTTAACTAATAACAGTACTTGCTCAAACATTATTTGATTAAAATAAATTAATTGATATCATTATGGGTTTTCTCCCGTGGTTAAATATTTTGTCTCATTCGTTTCAGGTTCAACAATTAAAAAGAATCTGCATCTCGTGAATATAAGCTCAATCAACTACAAATTTAGCACCTAAAAATAGTGAACTCAGATATAAGAATACAGCCAAAATCACAACGATAAACTAGAGCAAAGATCATGCAAAACAATGGTAAATAATAACCTTTCACTACCCATATGTTCATACAACCCTTTATGATGAATGAAGACTCCCCTTACATCAATTCAACGGTTTTTCATCACTTAATCATCAATTCTCACTCAAACCCTAATTCTCATAATCTTACAAAACCTCAACCTAATCATGCTAAATTCATTTTTTAGAATCATACCCTTAATAATATTGAAAGTTAGTCTCACCCTTACCTGGTAATTGAAGAAAATCGATAGCCTCCTCTTGTTCTTCTCTCTTTCTGACTTTTTCTCCCTTTTCTCTAAAAACGTACGTTCTGCCTAAAAACTTTTCTCAACCTAACTCCTTCTATTTATAACCTCACTCTAATTTCTCTTTACACCTCTAAAAATGCTCTTTTCACATCACAGCCCAAATTCTAATATTTTTATTTTATTTTCATATCTTATTTTATTTAATAATAAAATAAGTCACACCAACATTATAACTTCACAAAATCACATACTTCACATCAATCTTGAAAATCACACAATTTACCTATAAATCATGTAACCTACTTAAATTCATAAATCATATAAATCACACATATAAATCATATAAATATATGTTAAAACTCATCAAAATAGTTAAATAATTATGACGGGCGTTACAACTCTCCCCAACTTAAAGAATTTTCGTCCTCGAAAATTTACCTCAGATCAACGATCCTCACTCTCCGTCTGAGTACCAGATAAAGCAAACACTTTCCCTCTGGTCTGAGCCTTCTTCGGATTCTTGCATTGAGACCCAATATGACCCTCTTCATTGCAGTTAAAGCACACAACGTCTCCATGCTTACACTCTGCAAGTGTATGTCCTTTACTACCACAACGAAAGCATCGTTTAATATCCTTAGTGCAAGCATTACTCTTATGGCCTTTCTCGCCGCAAGTGAAACAAACAATCTCCGCACCAGCATCTTTCTTATTTGACCTTCTTTCATCATTAGCTCTTCCTTTTCCTTTGTCAGCAGGAGCACTGTAAGGCTTTGGACAATTTTGCTGGCCCTTACCCCTCTTCTCACTCATAATCTTATAATGAGCTTTGCTATCATCTTCATAGATTCTGCATCTGCTCACCAAAGCAGAAAAGTCACGGATCTGTTGGTAACCAATGGCTCGCTTAATATCAGCACGCAAACCATTCTCAAACTTGATACACTTAGAGAACTCAGCATTGTCCCCAGTGTAGTGTGGATAGAACTGAGCCAGCTCCACAAAATTTGCTGCATACTCTATCACCGACATGTTTCCTTGCTTCAGCTCAAGGAACTCGATCTCTTTTCTTCCGCGAACATCCTCAGGAAAATATCTGTTTAGGAACTCTATCTTAAACACAGCCCAAGTAATAACTGCATCATCCTGCTCTAGGGTAGGTTGGAGGCTCACCCACCAGTCATCAGCTTCCTCAGCCAGCATATGCGTTCCAAAGCGCACCTTCTGATCATCAGTACATTGCATAACTCTGAAAATTCTTTCAACCTCCTTGAGCCACGTCTGTGCTCCGTCAGGGTCGTACCTTCCTTTGAAGGTAGGAGGATGATTTCTCAGAAAGGTCTCCAACATTCTCACATCAGCATTCGCACCAGCACCAGCATTTGGATGTTGTCCCACAGCTTGGGCTACAGCTTCCAAAGCAGCAGCAATCGCAGCATCATTTCTTCCAGCCATTCTAACCCTCTTATAGCAAATAAGATTTGCAGCCTCCAGGTCTCTTCTCTACACAACACACAACATTTAGAATATCATAATAGTGGTATTCCAACTGCTAAAGACACAAATCGACTCACTACTTGGCCGGACGGACCGACCTGCTCTGATACCAATTGTAACACCCCGTTTTCCCAACTTAAAAATTTCATTTAAAATCAGAGTATTTAATTCATAACGGAATGTCACACACTACTTTAACATCTCAAACAGATAATAATAATTATCCTTCAAATTCAACATCATGAAAATCTTAAAACTGTTGCAGCGGAAAATAGTTCAACATTTAAAAGTCTTGGCACGCAGGCCCAAGTGGAAAATCTCATAAATTAGTTCATAAAAGAGACACGTAAGGAATAGAAGTAAAAGCAAGCCCCCATCCCGTTACGTATCAGAGCACCTAGACACCAAGTGAGGAGTCCACTCACGAACGCCTCTAATCTTTATTACCTGCACATTACCCACGGTCGAGGCAACATATACGCAGAAGGGGTGAGATTTCATAATCAATACATTAAGCATATAATCCAATAAAATGCATTTAACAACTTAAACATTAATAACATATCAACAATTAACAATTAGCATATTTTTCATTTCATAACAAATACAATCATCTAATACCATTACTAATTTTCATCACAAATCTTAATCAACTTAACACTCAACTTGACGACACAACTCACCTTTTACCATGCAACTCTATCAACTCAACAACAACTTGACAACACAACTCATCTTAGACCATGCAACTCTATCAACTCAACAACAACTTGACAATCTTAAACATCATGAAACTTCTTGATATGCAAATGCATGTGGTACCAATCAACAATATAATGAGCATAATAGGCTCCTCAACGTGTGAGCACAAAGGCTGCCGGGCCTAAAGCCCCCAACTTTAATGAGCACAAAGGCTGCCGGGCCTAAAGCCCCCATCTTTAATGAGTATGCAATGGACTCAATCTTCCTACAACTTAGACATCTTGAACTTCTTAAACAACTTATATGATTCCAATAATTTGGACAACTTCTTACGACTTCACAACTTAAACCGACACTTACAACTTTATGACATTAATGGTCAACAACATCAAACGATAAACATCAACATCTTAAACATCACATCAACATAAGCATCATAAATAACACATATTTAAATCACACATCTTCCAAATAACACTTCATTATATAACACATCTTTAAATAGCATCATTATCAAATACACATCATTAAATAGCACTTCAGTTATACATCATCAATTAACACATCATCAAATAATTCACAAATTACACTTAGTCAAATAATACATCAACTATACTTCTTAAATATCACATCTTTACATACCACATCTTAACTTAGGCTTCCTGTACAGCTTCTAATAATCTAGACATCCTTCCTTTCCTACTCCAAGTTCATCTTAAAACTACACGATCTTTAAATCACACATCTTTATATAAGACATTGTCAATCGACTCACTATCACACATCACCAATTAACACATAATAACACATAATTATTCGTGCAAATTAAAAGAACTAACGAAATTAGTTATTCTCGGCTAACTAAATTAAGATGATTGGCTAAACAAACATGTTCGAAAAAATAATAATTTATCATGTGACCATCAGAAGTAGCATTATCAATAATTTATTTAGAAAGAAATCATGTGTCCCCCTTTGAATCCTCTAATCTAAAACTAATGGCTATTATCACGGTTGAAACAAAAGAGCACCAATTAAAATTCAATTATGATAACTAGTCTCCATTGATTTTTTAAGTAACAAGTTGAACAGCAAGGTTGGCCGTTTATAAATTAACAGAGTAGTGTATATAAGGGTAAGCACAGCACATACAACTCAATCAATTGGGATGAAAACACAACGACACATTCCTCGGCAAAAGTGTTAACTAATAACAGTACTTGCTCAAACATTATTTGATTAAAATAAATTAATTGATATCATTATGGGTTTTCTCCCGTGGTTAAATATTTTGTCTCATTCGTTTCAGGTTCAACAATTAAAAAGAATCTGCATCTCGTGAATATAAGCTCAATCAACTACAAATTTAGCACCTAAAAATAGTGAACTCAGATATAAGAATACAGCCAAAATCACAACGATAAACTAGAGCAAAGATCATGCAAAACAATGGTAAATAATAACCTTTCACTACCCATATGTTCATACAACCCTTTATGATGAATGGAGACTCCCCTTACATCAATTCAACGGTTTTTCATCACTTAATCATCAATTCTCACTCAAACCCTAATTCTCATAATCTTACAAAACCTCAACCTAATCATGCTAAATTCATTTTTTAGAATCATACCCTTAATAATATTGAAAGTTAGTCTCACCCTTACCTGGTAATTGAAGAAAATCGATAGCCTCCTCTTGTTCTTCTCTCTTTCTGACTTTTTCTCCCTTTTCTCTAAAAACGTACGTTCTGCCTAAAAACTTTTCTCAACCTAACTCCTTCTATTTATAACCTCACTCTAATTTCTCTTTACACCTCTAAAAATGCTCTTTTCACATCACAACCCAAATTCTAATATTTTTATTTTATTTTCATATCTTATTTTATTTAATAATAAAATAAGTCACACCAACATTATAACTTCACAAAATCACATACTTCACATCAATCTTGAAAATCACACAATTTACCTATAAATCATGTAAACTACTTAAATTCATAAATCATATAAATCACACATATAAATCATATAAATATATGTTAAAACTCATCAAAATAGTTAAATAATTATGACGGGCGTTACAGATGATGATGTGCCTAAGGAAGAAGAGGAAATTGGGCACGATAACAACTTTGATCAGCTGAATTCACATGGTAATTTTGACAATTTGTTAAACCATTTAGCAGCGGATTGGAATCAAGAGCAGAATCATACTCAAGCCTATCAAGCTTCGCCATCAGAAGTATTTCCCTCAGATGTATCAGCTCCTTCCGAGGCTTCTGTTGAGGTTCCTTTCGCTTCAGCTTCGCATTCACATCATGCTTCGCCTTCTGCAATACTTCAAACAGCAGAGACAACACCTACCGAAGTAACAAAAGATGCTCCTACAGAAGGGATAGCTCCTACAACAATACTTCAAAAGAAATCAGAAGTTCCCACAGCAGAGACAGCTCCTACAGAAGTTCCAAAAGATGCATTAGCTTTAGTTTCGGTTCCTATTCACAGACATATCACACTTGATAAAGCTTCGGCTTCTGTCCCAGTTTCAGTTCAGCATGCTTTTGGAGATGTCAGAGGCATTATTTCAAACAGCCAATCACTTTGTGATGCAAATAAGAAAGTGCAGCGGACCTCTTATTGTCCTCCGGGAAGAGTCCACACCGTGTCGGCGGGTCCGTGGAGTTTGGAATGGGCTCATAGGCACAAGGGTGCAGTGACTGGAGACGCTTCTCATTTGGATCCTAATGTTAGCAAAAAATCATTTTCAGGAGCTCGTAGTGTTACAAGGAAAAAGGGAAGTGGTTACCTTCGACATTGTGCTCATAACTTGAAGCGTATAGCGAGGTTATCTGATGAAGATCGTAAGGAAGTTTTACGTGTTTTGCGTAAAACTCACAGGCGAAGAAGGGTGGCTTCGGTGGCATCCAAAGAGAAGGTAAATTCAACTGATAGCTCCTCAGTTAATGGTTCTCATAATTCTGTTAATAAAAATGATTGGACGAATTGGTTGGTTCTCCATGGAGATTCTAAGGCTTTGTCAGATGATGTAAGGGATGTGGGAAAGGTTGTGGGATTGCATTTCAAAGGAGATAAAAATAATCCTTTTGACGTGTTGTCAGGTATTGGAAGAAGAAAAAATAAAAAGGGTGATGGGAACGGGAAGTAAGGCAGAGTGTTGGTGTGAGGAGGGGAGAGGGGTGTTGGTGAGGGTGTGTGAGTGGTTGTCATGAAGATTATTTCTTGGAACGTAAGGGGTTTAGGCGGTTTTGAAAAAAGAAGGGAGGTGAGTCATATGGTGAGGGAGAAAAATCCTTTTATTTTATGTCTACAAGAGACTAAGTTGTCTGTGGTGAATGATTTGGTTTGTAAAGCTATTTGGAATGATTATGCTGTCGATTTTTCTTATCAACCTTCCATTGGTGCTTCGGGAGGCTTATTAACCCTTTGGAACCGTAACGAGGTTGAGGTGTGGTTTTCTTTTAATTTGGAACACGTTTTGGGTATTCAAGGCAAATTTGTGAAGACTGGTGTGCAGTTTACTCTCTTAAATGTGTATGCTCTGTGTGATGCTAATCGTCAACAACTTCTTTGGCACAACATCTCTGTTCGGTTGGCAACTTTACTGGATGAAAATGTTTGTGTGTGCGGCGACTTCAATGCGGTTCGTGTTCCGAAGGAAAGAAAAAGTGTGGGTAGCACTGTTCATCAAACAGGCAGTGCTGTATTCAATAATTTTATAGATGATAATTGTTTGGTCGACTTACCTCTCCGGAGGCGCAGGTTTACTTGGTATCGAGGTGATGGGAGGTCGATGAGCCGGATTGATCGATTTTTGTTGTCTGAAAATTGGTGCTTAACCTGGCCAAACTGTTTTCAGCTAGCCACTTCGTGAGGTCTTTCTGATCATTGTCCTATTCATCTGTGTATTGATTGTGCTAATTGGGGACCGAAACCGGTGCGAATGCTAAAATGTTGGGAGAATTTTTCAGGTTATGATTCTTTTGTCCGCGCAAAATGGAATTCTTTTCATCTGGAAGGTTGGGGAAGTTATGTATTGAAAGAAAAATTAAAGTTAATTAAATTAGCATTAAAAGAGTGGCATTTGCATCATTCTAAAAATATTCCGGCTAGAATCAATTCTTTATCGGACCGGATTGCAGCAATAGATGTGAAGGGCGAGACCTCAGCCTTGTCGTCAGAGGAAATTGATGAGTTGCACGGTTTTTCAGAGGAGTTGTTTTCTCTAACTCGGATTAATTCTAGTGTTTGTTGGCAACAATCGAGGCTCCAGTGGTTACGCGAAGGTGATGCGAACTCTAAGTTCTTTCACAATTTCATGTCTATTAGGAGTCGTCAGAATTCTATTCCGTTCATTCTTGTGGATGGTGTGCTCATTGAAGGGGTTGACAATGTCCGGGCAGCAGTATATAACCACTTTTCTTCTCATTTTCAAGCCCACAGAGTCAGCCGTCCGAGTATGGATTGGTTACATTTTCGTTCATTATATGTTCGTGAAGGGGCTGATCTGATTAAACCTTTCTCTTTGGAGGAGATTAAAAATGCTGTGTGGGACTGTGAAAGCTTTAAAAGCCCTGGTCCTAATGGAATCTCTTTTGGGTTCTTAAAAGAATTCTGGGATCTGCTGAAGGATGATGTGCTGCGTTTTTTGGTGAAATTTCATAGGAATGGGAAGTTGGCCAAATGGATAAATAGCACTTTTATTGCTCTGATTCCTAAGGTCGATAGCCCTCAATCTCTGAAAGAGTTTCGGCCAATATCTTTGGTTGGTAGCATGTATAAAATTTTGGCAAAGGTTCTCGCAAATAGGCTTTGATCTGTTATTTCTGATTCTCAGTCGGCTTTTATCAAAGGTCGTCAGATCCTAGATGGGATATTGGTGGCTAACGAGGTAGTAGATGAGGCCCGTAAACGGAAAAAGGAACTGTTACTTTTCAAGGTTGACTTTAAAAAAGCTTTCGACTCTATCCATTGGAAATACTTGAAGGAAGTAATGTTGAAAATGGGTTTTCCGACTCTTTGGCGTAAGTGGATTAAGGAATGCATGGGGACGGCCACATCATCGGTGTTGGTCAATGGGTCTCCAACAGATGAGTTCTCTTTAGATAGGGGATTGAGACAAGGGGATCCTCTATCTCCTTTCTTGTTTCTTCTAGCGGCAGAGGGGTTTCATGTGTTGATGGAAGCCTTAGTTGAAAATCATCTCTTTACTGGTTATAAGGTGGGCAGCTATGATCCGGTGGTGGTGTCGCATCTTCAATTTGCGGATGATACCATTATTTTATGTGAAAAATCTTGGGCCAACATCAGAGCTACTCGTGCCATTTTATTGCTCTTTGAAGAACTATCTGGTCTTAAAGTAAATTTCTCTAAAAGTCTTCTTGTTGGGGTTAATGTTCATGGGTCGTGGTTGTCTGAAGCGGCTTCGGTTTTGAATTGTAAGGTTGGTACCATCCCATTTATGTATCTTGGCTTACCAATTGGTGGGATTGCTAGCCGGTTGGCTTTTTGGGAGCCGCTTATTAATCATATTAATTCTAGACTGTCTAGTTAGAAATTTAGACACTTGTCCTTCGGAGGTCGTTTGGTTTTGCTGAAGTTTGTCCTGTCGTCCCTCCCTGTTTATGCTCTTTCTTTTTTCAAGGCTCCGTCAGGTATTGTATCCTCTATTGAATCTATTTTAAATAAATTTTTTTTTTTTGGGGGGGGGGGGGTGCAGACCACAAAAAAATCATTTGGGTTGATTGGAAATCTATTTGTCGGAGTCAGGAGGTTGGAGGTTTGGGGGTTAGGAGAATAAAAGAATTTAATTTAGCATTATTATGGAAGTGGTGCTGGAGAGTGTTGGTGGATAGGGAGAGTTTATGGTTTAGCGTGCTAGCGGCGAGGTATGGGTTGGAGGGCGGTCACCTTAGAGATGGAGGTCGTGATGGTTCTGCGTGGTGGCGGAGCATCTCGGCTTTGCGCTCGGAGGGGTGGTTTCACGGTAATGTCAGTCGTTCTTTGGGTAATGGCACTAATACGTTGTTTTGGACGGATGTCTGGGTGGGTGACGTGTCGTTACGGGATAGATTTAGTAGGTTGTATGATTTGTCGGTTCTGAAGACGGAGTCAGTGGCTTCGATGAGGGCCTTAGGTTGGGGTGTAGATGGTGATGCTTGGCGGTGGAGGCGTAGGTTGTTTGTGTGGGAGGAGGAGGCGGTAGGAGAACTTATGCTTTTACTTCAAAATGTTTCCTTACAGGTTCATAGGGAGGACAAATGGCTTTGGAAGATAGACCCATCTTCTTTTTATACAGTTCGAAGTGCATACAATACTCTTATTGCTCATGTTCTTGTTGATAATGTGGCAGCACCTTCTATTTGGCATAAGGACGTTCCATTAAAGGTGGTGCTATTTGTGTGGCGTTTGTTTCGCGATCGCCTCCCTACTAGGGATAATTTACATAGGCGACGTGTTATAGACTTTGATGCTCGATTTTGTGTTGGTGGTTGTGGAGTGACCAAAACATCCACTCATTTATTTTTTCACTGTAATCTTTTTAGCCCGGTTTGGAATCACATCTTCCTCTGGCTTGGTGTTGTTACAGCTATGCCTCATGATGCAGCAGAGCATTTTAATCATTTCAGCCATCTTGGTGGTTTTTCTAAGTCGTGGCAATCAATTATTCAGGTTATCTGGTATGCGACTGTGTGGGAAATTTGGAAGGAAAGGAACAATAGAATATTCAATGCCAAAGTTAGCTCTATTTTGCAGGTTGTGGACTGAATTAAGTTGCTAACTTTCCAGTGGTTGAAGGTGAAGTTTGCAACTCTTCCCTTTAACTATCATGGTTGGTTGCTTAGTCCATTCACTCTTCTCGGTATAGGCTAATTTGTTAGTTCTCTGGGCAGCTTTGTGGTGTGAGCCATTGTTTTGTAAATATTTACTTTGTTTGTATTGACTTTGGTGTTTCTTCCTTGGTACATCTTGTGCTAGGAAGAACCATGTTTTGGTAATATATTTCAATTTAGCTTCTTCAAAAAAAAAAACTTAAAAGGTCCCAATTTTATAGGGACTTAAAATATATTTAACCCTTAAATTTATATTAAAAAAAAAAATTAACTACTTGAACTCGTTTTAGTGATTAGATTCATACATTTGTATTCTTGTGAGCTTAACTCAATTGGTATGAACAATGCATATATATGCAAAGTATACGGTTCGGAGCCCAGCTACCAAAAAAAAATAAAAAAATCAGCCACTACAAACGTCATGATAATAGCGTTACTCTTTTTTTTTTTTTTTTTTGACGTTTAATAGCGTTACTCTTGTTCAAAAATGATAATAGCGTTACAATTTGTGCATATAAATATACAACCTTTTCACAAGATTTATTTTTTTATTTAGATTAATGATATATCAATTATTTCAATATGCAAATGATGGATTTTTCTATTAGTTTCAAAATAAAATTGACGTATCCAATATTCAGAAAACCTTTTTTTTTTTTTTTTTGACAAAGAAAACCATTTGTTTATTAAACAATATTATTTAAATCGACATTAATTTTTTTTGAAAATCACATTAAATATTAATAAAACACTGATCAATACCAATTAACATTAATTAGTCTACCATTAATGTTTATTCAGAATAATTTTTTTGGTTTTTGGTTTTAACCGAACTGTTTGTAAACTTTTGAGGTCTTTGTTGGCATACCTTGTACTTTTAAGGGCTCTCTGTTGGTGTTAATATACCTTGTTAAAAAGAAAATTAGTTAGTTTATTATTTTTTCAAAAAAAATTAATTAGGCTATTATGACGAAAAAGGGGAATACTCCTGTTATTAAGCATAATTTTTGGGCATTTCACTTCATATCTTTTAATTTAGTCTATTATGTGTGTGTGTGTCTATATATATATATATATCTATATATATATATATATATATATATATATATATATATATATATATATATATATATATATATATATATATATATATATATATATATATATATGACCCAATTGAATTCATATTAACGTATGCGTCAATTGTTTTTTTTTTTTTTTAAGGGAATGTATGCATTAATTGTTTTCAAATTAACTTTATATATCATGCGAAATTGTAGCCGGGCCTTCCATCAATTTTCGGTAGCCACACAATAGTAAAAAAATTGGGTTAAATATTTTAAAATTGGATTAACCTAATGACGTAACATCACTTAGTATAATTTCTACACTACCAAAAAAAAAACTTAGTATAATTTC
The DNA here is from genome assembly GCF_051527215.1 of Medicago sativa. Taxonomy (NCBI): domain Eukaryota; kingdom Viridiplantae; phylum Streptophyta; class Magnoliopsida; order Fabales; family Fabaceae; genus Medicago; species Medicago sativa. The sequence goes on along the minus strand of NC_140751.1, from coordinate 8,030,959 downwards.
TAAAATATTCTCTATTTTTAAGATAATTAAAATAAACTAATCTAAACTAGGCATGACAATGGGGCGGGGTGGGGATGGGTTTTGCCTTCCCCATCCCCTACTCCCATATACTTACCCGTTACCTACCCATACCCAACGGGGATGAGAAATTGAATCTCATCCCCGTCCCCAATGGGTTCGGGTATTCCCGCCTCATCTCCGTCCCCGCACTGAATCAATTTTTTTTTTAATAAAAAAAGAGTTATTTTAAGCTTCAATAGTAATGTTGTGATGCATTATCCAACAATTTGCGCTCATTTTAACATTTCTTTACCGAATAATTCAGTTGCTCCTTTAACTGTTAATGAAATTTCTTATATCATGACAATTATCAAACCAAATAACATGACATATCATTGTCAACCCCATCAACAAAAACAAAAACTTGACCTTTCTACATTCGGTTAGGGTTTGGGTATGGGTTCGGGGTGGGTACATATATCCCCGTTACCCGTCCCATACCCGTATTTTGAAATCGGGGAAAGCTCAAACCCATACCCAAACCCAGTCAAATTGGGGAAAACCCGCCTAATCAGGGTTGGTTTGGGCGGGTCCCCATGGGCACGGGTTGTGTTGCCATGCCTAATCTAAACTAATGAGCTTTTTCTTTTAAAAAAAAAATCTAATGAACGTAACTTTCCTCAAAAGAAAAAAAAAAACTAATGAACTAATCCTCCAAAAAAAAACTAATGAACTAATAACATATAATGAGGCACCTTAAAAATCATAGACGGATTTTTAGAATGTGCTAGTTTTTTTACATTTCAGCATTCCCTTCCCAAAACTTGCTTATATTATTTCGTTGCAGTAAAATGCATAAAAAAGAGAAACAATTTCTTTACAATTCTACTTTAATAATTTTATTATTGTTTACTACACATTAACAGAAACCAAGGTTTTACAACTCGAGAGTTTACCTCAACTCGTTTTGCCTAGGTAAACTCGACTCGTAAACTCGACTCGAGAACTCGGACGAGTTTACCTAAAATTAAAAATTATATAAAATTTATTATATGCATGACATATATAAGCTAATATAATATTGTAAATAGGTCAATAGTGCAAAATATGACTTAATTACAAAGGCAAATTATACCAAACTACCATAATAAAACATTATGTTCAACTTAGCATCAAAATACAAAAATTAACGCACAAAATCATAAGTTCATAAGTCTCTAAGTTTAAGCCATCCATAAAACCATCCAAAAAAGCAAGTTTCACAAGTTCCTAAAGTTGTTAATAAAACTATCTAAAAAATAAACTAGTTAATTTCTTCAAAAGGTCAATAAACACCACAACAACAACCCTAACCGGCGTCGCAATCATCAGCGTCAAAATATGAATTTCCACCGTTGGAATCGCAACCTAACTGATATGTGCTCCCTTGTTCATGGTTTGAGAACTTAGAGAAGAAAGAAAAAGAAATGTTCCATCTCAGGAACAACGTGTTACTGTAAAGGTAACTATTTAGTAAACGTTTCAGTCTTTGGGCTTGTAGAAAAGGAGTTGGGTTTTGAAAAAAAATGGGCCCAAAAAAAGGGCCGATTTTTTTGGTTAGTTGTTAACTCGTAAAACTCGGTAAACTCGGTCGAGTTTACACGAGTTTACTGAGTGTTAACTCGGTCAAACTCGTCAAACCTTCCGATTTTACCAGAAATCGAGTTTACCTCCGAGTTAACACGATTTTGGTACCTAAACACGTAAACTCGGGAAACTCGGAGTGTTAACACTCGATTTGCGAAACAGTGACAGAAACTCCTATGATTATGGACATTAACACCTATAAATAAATCAACCTCAAACAAACACTCTCACAACATCTTAAAACATCTCACACCACCATCACTTCCTCTCCCTGTGTTTCAAGGTTACTTTATCTTGCACAGAAAAATGATCAAATTTTTAGCATTGGTATTATTATTACTCCAAGTAATCTTTCTCCCTACATTTGCTGAAGAGCTTGAACCAGTTATTTATGACACCGATGGTTTTAGATTTAAGCCTTTTGTCCCCTCTAAGCCTTCCCCTGTTAAGCCTGCTCCTATTAAGCCTGGCCCTTTTAGGCCTAATCCGATTTCCGTTGATGTCCCTGTTGTTATGCCTATTCCTGTTACTCCTGTCCCTATTACGCCTGTCGTTGTTACTCCTCCTGCCCCAATTGACCCTCCTGTTCCTGTAACACCTACCCCTGTTGAGCCCACTGTCCCTGTTGAGTCTTCTATTCCTGTTATGCCCTCCCCTGTTGGGCCCCCTATTGAACCTTCTACCCCTGTACCTATTACGCCTGTAGTTGTTACTCCTCCTGCCTCTGTTACGCCTTCCCCAATTGTCCCTCTTGTCCCTGCTACGCCTGCCCCTGTTGAGCCCACTGTCCCTGTTCAGTCCCTTGTTCCTGTTATGCTTGCCCCTGTTGAGCCGCCCCCTGTAGAACCTTCTGCCCCTATTATTGTTGCCCCTGTTGAGCCTCCCGTTATTCCAACATACCCCCCATTGGATGTAACTGCTCCTTCTTATTCGTCATTGCCATTGCGCCCCGCTTACATCTCTAGAAGATTGATGGCTTTTCACTTTTAAGTCTCTTGCAATTGAGCCTATGTTCGCTCATTCAGAAAATAATTTAAAAAATTTCGAGATTATATAGATTGCTGCCTTTTAGTGTTTTGGGCTTGATTTTCACTTTAATATGAAAATATGGTGTTGAAAGCTTGAACTATAAAATGTAAACAAAAAAAATAATCTTCAATTATATTAGTAGTAATTAAAGAGTGATATTATGTGTAATTGATGGTTATTATAAGAGTTCAAAAATAAATAAATAAATGATATTTATCGTTTTTGTTTAATTTGTTGAATGATGTATTCTTTATTGCATGAATATTATTGAGGAGTGCTAGCCACACTCTCTTTTGAACACTTTCTCTAGCACTCACTCTTTTATTGGGTGAAATCAATGTAGGACTTACACTTTGGAAATGGAACCCACATAAAGTGGTGGGACATACATTGATTTCACCCAATAAAGGAGTGAATGTTAGGGAGAGTGCTCAAAAGAGAATGTCGTCAGCATTTCTCATATTCAGAAAACCATTTGTTTATTAAACAATTTTATTGAAATCCAACTTGGGAGTTTCTAACATAATCTTGTTATTTCAATGAATGCATTATGTGATGTCGCCCCTATGAATGGATGATTATAATATGATGAATTATCATCATATCATACAAGCTGCCATTAGTTACTTAAGCTAATTGCCGACAACCTCGTATATTATCAGAAGAGTAAGAATATGGATTACGAAATTGTGTCCAGCAAAAGATTCAATGACAATAACAGACATTATATGTGAGATTCGGCTTACAACACAATTTTAACATGATTGTCTGAATGACTGTCACAAGTTTCTTTTTTTAAAGAATCACAAGTTTCTTATCATTTTACGCATTTCAAAGAAAATGGTCAACGCTTAAATTTGTTTATAAATTATAAATGAGTCGCAAAAGAGTAAAGACAAAGTGTGTTAAGAGTGTTCTTAAGAACTAACAATTCAGAAAAGTTTTGGATCTACAATGTTTCCAAATTAAGTATCATCTTGGTCTTCTGTTGTTTGATTGTTGAAATATACTATTTTCGTGCTACTAGTTTCGTGCTTCATCATTTTCTGTGTCAAAGCAACACTGAATTCATGAAACAACAGTGGTAGAGCACATAGGTTCTAAAACATTTACTTTCCATTGATATGCAAGTAAGCATAAATTATGTTCATATTCCAAAAATGTCACAACAGATTAATTAACAGGAGCATGTTAACTAGTAAATCTCTTAGTACTTCCCCCAAATTAATCAGAAGCATAGTTGAAAGAAACATTTTATCTTAACTGATGAGTTAAAATCGAAAACCAATTCAGTTATAAGAATTAATTCCTATAAATTGGTATTTGGTGCAGTCAAATCTCAGTTACATTATTAATCCTTATTATTTATTTTTCACTTAATGTTGGTTTTTTCAAAGTTAATATCATCAAACAAGTGAAAATATGTATGGCACATCCTAGGGAAAATGCATTTGAAATAGAAAAAGTCATGCTACATATCTAGTTTTTCATAATTTGTTTACCTAAGAACTCCTTTGGTCATTACTTTTCCCATAAAACGTCATCCATTTCTAGTTTGTTTTATCTTTAAAATGATAAATATAGAGATGTTCTTAAATTTTAGGGTTAAATAAGTAAATAGTCCCCCAAAATATACCAACATTTGATTTTAGTCCCCATAAAATATATTTTAGGCTTTTGGTCCCTCTAAAATTTTTCATTTATGAAATTAGTCCCTGCTCTACTTTGAGTATTACAATAGAGCAGGGACTAATTTCATAAATAAAAACTTTATGACCATTTTGGTATCTTTCAACTTATTCTAACCTTCACAAAGAACATGTGTGATAAAAAAAAAAATTGTTCATTAATTTAATAATGTACTTTGCATGATTTGAAGCAAACATTATAAAATTTGTGCATCCTTGAGCAGACATTTAAAAAAAAAAATTGATTTTGCAAAACATCTAAATCATAATAATTAGTATCATAGAAACTCAAATGGCAAACCACATCTAAATCATAATACATGATTATGAGTATACCACGTCATTATTTTTGGACAGTCAAATACATAAGAGTCTATAATCAAAGAATCTTCAATGACAATAACAGACATTATATGTGAGATTCGGCTTACAACACAACATGATTGTCTGAATGACTGTCACAAAGAAAATTGTCAACGCTTAAATTTGTTTATAAATCGCAAAAGAGTAAAGACAAAGTGTGTTAAGAGTGTTCTTGAGAACTAACTATTCAGAAAAGTTTTGGATTTTCTGTTGTTTGGTTGTTGAAATATACTAGTTTTGTGCTACTGGACCTCAATTTGTTATCGAATGATGCTTCATAATTTTAGTCAGATTAGAAGGCGTCATTTTCTGTGTTAAATGAAACAACCAGTGATAGAGCACATAGGTTTTAGAACATTTACACTGCATTGATATGCAAGTAGGCACAGATTATGTTCATATTCCAAAAGAGTCATAACAGATTAACAGGAGCATGTTAACTAGTAAATCCTTGAGTACTTCCCCTAAATTAATCAGAGGCACCATAGTTGAAATAAACATTTTATCTTAACTGATGAGTTAAAATCGAAAACCAATTCAGTTATAAGAATTAACTAGTCTAAATACCCGGCGTTGCCCGGGTTAATTATTATAAGCAAATTTTTGTGTTCGGGCAAACATAAATATATTAGGTTGAAATAATTTAAATTAATAAATAAAATTCATTAAACAACATAACATATTAATGGTTAAAATCCTTTAACCAACAAATATTGACTTTAGTTTCGCACCTAAATAAGCTATCAATACTTGGCTTATAGTGGTAGAAAATAATATTCATAGTCTGCATCATAAATAAAATAATATGTTAAAAGGTATAATACTTTGCCATAAAATAAAATTTTAAAGACGTATGAAAATAAAGAAGTATGAGAATATTTGGTTTAAAGTTATTGGACTTCAGGAATATTAACATTAATTATTGTAAAAAAAAAGTCTATAGAAACAATAGATATATACAAACGATGACAAAATATGATAGGAATGAAAAGAAATATTAGGGATTACTGCATTTTAGAAGGAATTTGTTAGGTTAAATTGATGCGCTGCATTTTAGATGGAATTTGTTAGGTTAAATTGCTACTAACCTAATACAACATTTTAGAGGGAAATTATTAGGTTAAGTTGCTGCAGACCTAATAAAATTAAAAAAAAAAGGCAAGAGGATATGAATGAAATTGGTGCGATGTATTTTTTTAGATGAAATTTGTTAGGTTAAATAATTGCAAAACTAATAAAGCAAATGAGCGGGAAAAAATTAGGTTAAGTTGCTGTAGACGTAACAAAATTAATAAATAAGGATTCCTATAAATTGGTATTTGGTGCAGTCAAAGCTTAGTTACATCAATCCTTATTATTTTTCACTTTTATGAGAATGTTTGTTTTCTCAAAAATAATCTCATCAAACAAGTGAAAATATGTACGGCACATCCTAAGGGAAAATGCATTTGAAATAGAAAAAGTCATGCTACATATCTAGTTTTTTCATAATTTGTTTACCCAAGAACTCCTTTGGTCATTACTTTTCTTACAAAACTTCATCCATTTCTAGTTTGTTTTATCTTTAAAATGATAAATATAAAGATGTTCTTAAATTTTAATGACCTATATTAAAATGAAAAAAAAAAAACAGGATCTCATGTTCCTATAACTAGACTCTTGACCCGTGCTACCGCATGGGTCCTACCAAGTAGAAGTTAAACAAATAATTCGCAACAATTTAAACATATATAGTTAGCAACATCAACCTATAATTTATATTATTTTCACAATTTTCTTTGCTTTACAACATCTGTTTTTTTAAAAACAAACTCAACCTATAATTCTTCTGAAAATTTTAATTTAACTATATCAACCTATAATAACTTCTATTAGTTTCACGATTTTGAGTGTTCACCAACATTTGTTTGTCTAATAACAAACTAAACCTATAATTCTTCTGGAAATTTTAATTTAACAGTATCAACCTATAATTCTTATTAGTTTGATGATTTTGAATGTTGGGACTACATCTGTTTTTGTAATAACAAATTAAACCTATAATTTCTCAGTTGCAAAACTAACTTGCTCAAAAAATGGAGCGCCCCTTAAGAAATAGTAACATATCACATAGAATACGTTATTGTTTAACGATATCAATTAACGTATTATGTGTTGTAGAGCATACCTCGTCTGGGTGGTTTTGGACATGATAGGTGCGCCAATTTAGTTTCAACAGCATCATATATGTTGGGTCTTCAACGTGATATTCCCACAATGCAACATCTCTAGAAGAATGATTTAAATAAAATTGTGAATAATTGCTGTCAACAAATTATAACACAAACACATATAAAAAATGCACTTACCTCTGCATGAGTAAAGAGCGAAATCAGTAAGATTTTTGGCAGACTTAAGATCAAACATTCTTGATTAACAGTTTGGCTACTGTATTTTTTGTTGATATGAAAATCTGCAAAAGGTAGAAGAAAAAGACATCAATATATAGAACCTCTTAAATAGAAATGACCATTCACTTCTTGAAGCAATAAATCCTCTACATTGCAGAGATAAATTGCATTAATGTTAATTGCATAGATGAATGTTGTACAGTTAATATACATGAAAGGTTATGAGATCTACGGCTGAGATGTAGGGGGTGGTTGATTGAGTTGATTAGCATTAATACATGAAAGGTTATGAGATCTACGGCTGAGATGAATGGAGTAATTAACTGAGTTGATTAGCATTAATTACGTATTAAAGAGGGAAAATCACTACAAGAAAAACTGCATTTTGCGACTTTTAAAAATGCTGATTGCGACTGTTAGAAGGGTCGCAAATGTACATTTGCGACTGTTCCCCAACAGTCACATTTGTTGGGGTCGCAACTGTCATTTGCGACCCTTCGTGGAACAGCCGCTCCAACAGCCGCAAAGGTACTGCGACAATTGCTAACAGTCGCAAATGAGGAGATTTATATGGAATTTAAGGGACTTGCGACATTTGCTAACAGTCGCAAATGTCTAATTAAAAATTTATTTTATTATGGCTGCGACTGTTTGAACAGCCGCAAACTTACTTCAGTACATAGGAGAGCATTGAGTTCATCCTCTAATGACTCCAATAAGCACGCATCCTTTTAAGAGAAAAGAGAGATGAAATAAATCAGTTTATAACAGGTAGGCCACATTGTAAGAAGAACTATTACAAATAACAAACTGCTTGAAAACTAATTAACCAAAGTATTCAAGCCTACCACTGTGTAAAGTCCTAATGAGGCATTGGAATTGCCATAGTTTGCAGAAAAAGAATTCATCATGATTAGAAGTAACATTCACATGAGATAATCCCTATTTGTCTTGGCATGAAGAATTAACATTAACATATTCATGAAGTAATGAAAAGCAAAGAGAAGTTGATGAGTACAAATAACTTGAATTTATAGATTCTTAAGACAAACAGAGAGGGAGAGGGTTCCAGAAACTATACAAGTCAAAGTGAACAATATACTATGTTCAACTTGCTGGATTTATAAATTAACAATATTTTACCCGCAACAGCTTGATATTTTTTTACTGATCTAAAAAAGGTTTACTTTGTGAGCTAGGTGATGAAATGTGTACAACAAGTACTTAACATATGTAAAATTCATCTCTTCTCCGGTTTTCTTCCAAGTCATGTATTTCTGAAAAGAGGAAAGCACACAGCTTATAGCAAGTAAAAACAAAATTCATATATTTTGGTGATCAATCGATTCAAATGAATTTGTAGGATTATATCAATGCAAATCCAATATTCTGGTGATTGAACATTGATCCACTCAACAATATAACGCTGCAATGATGAGCAGGAATGGAGCCAAAATTTGATGAATAAATTATAGCTCAATATACAAGATAGACTCTCGCGCCTTAATAGCATTCACTCCATAAAAAGAATGAAGGTAAGACTAAACCAAGCTATCCACAACAAAGTAAACAATAAATTGATCTTGATATACTTGAGAAAACTGGCTTGCTTGATTGTTGACCTAGTGACACTCCTATGGATCCCAACGTCAAGCTACTACTAGGTCAAGGGGAGCCATTGAACGACCCTGGTCAATATCGACGTCTAGTTGGAAAACTTAATTACCTCACAGTGACCAGGCCGGACATTACTTTTGCTGTCAGTGTGGTTAGTCAATTTCTAAATGCTCCATGTGATGACCATTGGAACACTGATTCACATTCTTAACTATATAAAGGTAGAGAATACCATTTGTCTCTAAATGCTATGAAAGGAGTAAACAATGTTGACACACCAAAATTAAGGTCAGATTGGCAAAATAAGTGTTGAAATAATACCTTGTTTTAAAGTGCTAGCAGGAAATGGCCAAACAATGATAGCAGAAGAGGTTATGCAACAGCTTCATGTCATAGTTTAATGGGCATGAATTGTGAATACTGGTGTAATTGGTACCTGTAGAAGGGGCATATATGATCTTAGGCACTTCATGGCTAGCCACACAGATTTAGGGAGAATCATGAGATTATGTGCTACAATAACTCCATAAAGAAACTGCACCAGAAATATGGTACTTGGAGATTTTGTATGAAGTATATATAGGACTTTAAATGATAAACTCGTTAAAGATAGTTTTTCTATGCACACAGTTGATTTTATATGGTACTTCCATTAATAATGGCCCTACTTCTTGTCCACTAAAAATAATAATGATAGTAATAAGTTAACTTTAGAACAAGTGTTCTCCAAATTTTATTAGCCGACAGGGCAAATTATAACAAAGGGACGCATCAGTAACATGAACTCCAAACAAAATAACCGTCTTATTTGTTAATAAGATCAATGATGCCAAACTTCAAACTACAAAACAACCTTCAACAAACTCAGACTCCACACAGAGAAGCACATCACATAACATAATAACATATACAGAACACATGACAACAAAAAACCAATGAGGTTTAACTTGTCGGCTTTTAGCACTAACAACACTCAAAAACAAATTATTCTTAAAATTTAAGCTACTAGATTCGGGTCTATGATTGGTTCTATACCTGTAAAATTAAATTACAGTTTAAACCAGACACGACTCAAAGCGAAACTTGTCACAGCAAATTGAGCAGTTTATGCATCTCCAACAGTCATTTAAATTCACACACACACAAACATACACACACACACAATCCCATGGTGCTGTCTTTTTTCTATCAAAAGGCCCTGATAATTTTATAAAATCCAATACATTTTGGTATAATTCTACAATAATTGGGCATAAAAAAAGAAAAGAAAAGAAAAGAGAAAACAAAATCACCTATGTCATACTTCTTTCCTTCAAACTTCCAACACACCTGAACATTCAAACACAAAATATTCGATTATAAACAGAACAAGAACACAGAATGCAATTAAACAAATGTCATCAAACCTATATCTATGAAAATCTGTAATTAGTTAAATACATAATGCCAGTTGAAATAAAAAATCCATTTTTTACCTTTGTGTGGAAGTGTAACTAAGAGAATCTAATAAGTATCTAAACTTTTGAGAACCCTTTCTTAAAAGCTAGCTATAAAGGAGAAAAAATTAAGCCACTTAAATAGTCCACTGAGCATCTAGTAGACGCATTCTACTCAATGTCGAACATCGGCCTCACATAATAGTGTTGTTAAATAGCTGCTATAGCGGAGCTATATCTCTACTGCATAGCGGAATTGGAACAAATCGTAACTATTCATTGATACCCTATTAGTGTAAATTATTTCCTAAAATTACACTAAAATTACGCAAATCGTAATTATTCAACACTAAACAAGACAGTAGGATTCGAAAATCAAAGTGAAAATATGAAATCAGTAGGATTTTCACTTACAGTTGTCAATTAGGGTTTGTGCTTTGTGGAGAGATGGAGTCAGAGAAGGACGAAATTGATACTGAGATGGATTTGAGTGGCTGGTGGAGAACGGAGTGTGTAGAACCCTTCTTTATTGGACTTGCCGGTACCACGAACACCACGGAGGTTACAGACGAGTTTGAGGGCGGTGAGTGGGTTTTGGGACCAAGCTAGTTTGAGTCTCTCAACTAGGGTCTCCGAGGGAGTATCAGGGACAACATGGAAGAAGAAATTGAGACAAGGGTTACCGGTGGAGAGAAACGTTGGTGACATGTTTCAGTCAACCCCATCGGTGGGTTTCAGTTCCTTGCAAGAGAATTGAAGTTGGAAACCATTTGATCGACGAAGGCATCGTTAGTGATTGTGGTGAGAGGAAATGAAAGAGATTTAGGGTGAGATGAAGATTTTGAGATTTAGAGAAATTGAAATTGGAGGTTTTAGGGTTTGAAATTGGGAACCGGGAGAGTGAAATTGGGAAGCGGGAGAGTGAAATTGACAAAGGGGGAGTGAGTAAATTGGGCAAAAATTGTGATATAACACAAAAAGCTGCGGCGGTTTATTTAAGGGTCGCAATTTTTCCTAAAAAACCTGCGGCAGTTGGCCTCAAATGTTGCAGAAACCGTCGCAAGTGTACATTCAGAGGCAGTTTGAAGGTAAAGGTCGCAATTGAAGTGTCGCAAAATGCAGATTTTCTTGTAGTGAATGAGTATGATTAACACTGTTATCAATTGTCATTATGATGTTTCTGTATGAGAGAGAAAGTGAGGAGTTTGAAAATAGAGTTTGAATCAACGACTGTGATTAAGTGTGTGGTTGGGAGATTAGATTAGCAATAATTACATGCTTAGGAGGGAAAAATGCAAGAGATTAGGGCAAACATGCTAGCTCATCAAGTCTAACTTTTATAATAAAGGATTTTGTAATTCTTTGTGACCATTGTGGTATCTTTCAATTTATTATAACCTTGACAAAGAACAACATGTGTGATAAAAAAAATTGTTCATTTAATAATGTACTTTGCAAGATTTGAAGCAAACATTATAAAATTTGTACATCATTGAGCAGACATTTAAAAAAAAATGATTTTGAAAAACATGTGAACCATAATAATTAGTATCATAGAAACTCAAATGGCAAACACATCTAAATCATAATACATGCTTATGAGTTAAATAATATCCAACTCAGTATGCCATGTCATTATTTTTGGACAGTCAAATGTCAAAGAATCTTCAAATGGAAAGGGAGACTCTAAAAACAATAAAAATAATTAGAGGGGGCAAAACCAAAACTCGCCCAAATAGTTGGAGATGAACACTATTTAACCCAAAACCTATAACAAACATATAATATAAATGAAAATAGCGTCAAATTTCTATACCTTCAAAAATCAATAGACAATTAATTAACAATGATCCAAGAAGTCTTTAGTAACAAAGACAAATTCCAAAAATAAATAAATAACATAAACAGAAACTAATTTAAGTGTTTCGGTTTAACCTAAAAGGATGCAGCAGTTGAATCTCACGCTCAAGTGACGTAACATTAAGAACAACACTTGATCATCCTCAAAAACATTAAGAACAAGGTCATATTAAACTCTCAATACAGACTTCTGGAATGTTTTTAAGATTTGTAGGCTTAACATTCCCTTTTTTAGAATCGTAAAGAATCACATTCAAATCCAAAGCTCCTAAAATGTTTAACATTACCACTTCATAATCCTCAAAAACATATATTACCTTGGCGTAGACATGGTATCTATTAGGATCTCGCTCGTATGGAATAGTAAACAATTTAGTCCATGACTCTTTTTTTCCATATTTTTTCATAACCCGAACATCATCACCACAAGTCAAGCACAAGCAATCCCTCAAAACACCCAAGGTAAGCATTTTACCCATGTCTGCCCCTCCATAACTAGGAGGTGATAGCTTTCGATAAGACTCATTTGCCAAATCAAAAGAAACAATAAAATGGTTACATACCGGATAGAATTGTCTGGAGGCCAACCAATTAATAGTGCCACTAACAAATTTTGCTGATCTTGCAAAAGGGAAATGTAACGCCCCATTTTTGTTCTAATATTTTAGTAGATGTGTGAGTATTTTTATATGATTTTATTTGTTATATCTATATGTGATTTTATGTGAAATATATGATTTATGTGGTTGTATATTATTTAAATGAATATGACTTTATTATATGTGGAATATTAGGAGAAATAAAAATAGGAGTAAAATATTAATATTTTGGTTAATGGGAGTTAATTAGTAATTATGTTAGTTTAAGGGAGTTAAGAAAAATAAAGGAGAGGTTATGTTTATTGGGAAATAGAATAGAGAGAAGGCAGAAACATTTTTCACGTACAAAAGAAAACATAAGCTTTTGGGAGAAGAAGGGAAAACCTAGAAGAGGCAAAGAGAAGAGGAGGAACAATTCTGTAAACTTTTGATTCATCTAAACTAAGGTAAGGGTGGGATTCCTTTCACTAATAATATGTATAATTCTGAAAATTTGATGAATTGTTGTGTTCTTGGTTTAGGTTTAGAAGTTTTAGGTTAATTGAGGAAAATATGATGAACTGTGTTGTTTGATGCATGTTTCTATGTGGTTTTGGTTGTTATGTTGTATATAGAACCTGTAAACATTGTTCTAATTCATTTTGGGTGATTGGGGGATCAAAAATTGGGTTTTTGGAGTGAAAACTGGTCTTTCCCGTAAGCTGTGAATGTCCAAAAATCGGACCCCGAACTGCCAAAATCGGGCCCCGAATTCTGAGCTGATTTTTCAGCTTTGGGCCCCGATTTCCTGTCAGCCAAAACTGGAAAACACTCACTTTTTCGCCCATTTCTGTTTTGAATTAGCTTTCGGT